>NC_048299.1:18201732-18287194 GCF_013100865.1 Trachemys scripta elegans
ACAGAAACAGTTTCTCCTCCCTTGGTGTTCACACCTCAACTGCTAGCGGAGCACCTCACCCTCCCTGATTGAACTAACCTCGTTATCTCCATACTGATTTATACCTGCCTCTGGAAATTTCCATTACTTGCATCTGAAGAAGTGAGGTTCTTACCCACGAAAGCTTATGCTCCCAATACTTCTGTTAGTCTCAAAGGTGCCACAGGACCCTCTGTTGCTTTTTACAGATTCAGACTAACACGGCTACCCCTCTGATACTTGATTTCTTTAACTGTTCTCTGTTTCTTATAGCTTCCTATAAGGACACTTTCTGCCAAAGTTGCAGGACCTTTAGAAAGGTTATTTGACAGAGTATAATACTTTCAGAAAGGCTTAGGGATGGAATATTAAAGGCATTCTCTATATACCATTAATATTCCAACACTGCATGTGGCAACATTTTGATTCTGAGGAGAGTGCATGAGTTCAAGGTCAGAGAGATTGACTTGTGCTGTTCATTATAACCAATTATTGTGTGACAAATGAGTTTGAGATCAGGCTGAAAATTCTGTAAGAAAAATCAATAGTTCTAATCAGGGCCTTTCAGGTCATTTACCACCCTACCTTTTGTTAGTTTGTCAGAAAAGAGAAAGATAAAACCTGTGTGACAGTGGATTGCCTCTGTATTGTTACTTTCCATTTGAAACATATTTTGATATCTTGAATTATATTAATAGTTTAATTGGTTTCAGAAACTTCTACAAGAGTTCCGATTTATAAGACTTCATTTTTAGTATTTTGATAAGATTTCCAAACTAGCAATATAGTGGGCCCTCTTCTCTCTCTCCCCCTCCCCGCTCCCCACAGGATGTAGTATATTTAATTCCTAAAACAGATTCAAGCTGCTTGTCTCTAATGAATAGCAAATCTTACTGGAAGATATGTCACTAATAGTTTTAGCACAATGTCGGGGTAATTTCAAAATCTCTTTTCAGAGTTATGCCATTATGACAACTTGTAAAATAATAACTTCATGTTAGCTTTGACTAAACTGGACATATTTCACTATTTCAGTAAATGCCTTTCCTTTCCTTTTTGTAGTTTCCCGATGAAGATGAAGAAACCAGATTATACCGTTTGAAGATAGAAGAACAGAAACGCCTAAGAGAAGAAATTCTGAAACAGAAGGAGCTGAGACGGCAGCAGCAGGCAGGTGCTAGAAAGAGAGAGTTACTTGAAAGACTTGCACAACAGCAGCAACAGCCTCCTACTCAACAATCTTTCACACAGCAGGAAGAGGAATCATCAGAGTTTCCCACCAATGGAAACCCGTTTATAGTCCATCCTGGTGCACAGGCCAGGCAAAATGTGAAAAATAGACTTCTTGTTAAAAAGCAAGACATGGTGGTTGCAAATATTCAGCCCAGACCCACAGATTTCATGCAAGATGGGGCTAATGTGCATTTTCAAGGACAGCAAGTGAAAACAGTGAAGCCTTTGAGACAGACTAGAACAGTACCACAAAGTCAGCTTCAGCCATCGCCAAAAGTATTACAAACAAAACCTGCTGCAACTACAGCATCGTTCACCCCAGGACAGACTGCTAGGGTGGCATCGATACAAGGAAGGCCTCAGGAACTGAAACCTGGTGTGAAAAGGACTGTCATGCAACGGGCAAACAGTGGTAGTGGAGATGGGCCCCATGTCGGCACCAAAGTGAGGGTGATTAAGTTGTCAGGAGGGGTAAGTTTCCAAGGCTCATCTATTTTTGTGTTGTTTTGTCATGGTCTGTTTTTGTGCGTTCTATTCAGTGCAATCCTAAAATAGGAAAAGAACCTGTTTTGAAAAGACAACAGCAAATTCAACAGAACTAATAATCCATATTTCAGAAGATGATTTTCAGAGCTATAGATGAGTTATTTTTAAAAATCTTGTAGGAACAGAGGTTTGCTGTAATATATTGCACTGGAGTGGGGTTACCATTAAGTTTACATCACTGTTTCCTGAATAATATCTACTCATTTTGGGTGCTTGTAACTTGAACCTAAAAATTCTTCACCTGTGAATCTTTGCATAGAGCAGCAGTTCTCAAACTTTAGCAACCCGATGACGCCCATTTTGATTTAAAAATTTTTGCAGACCCCTAAATCCCCCGCTCAGTCATAGAATATCAGGGCTGGAAGGGACCTCAGGAGGTCATCTAGTCCAACCCCCTGCTCAAAGCAGGATCAATCCCTAACTAAATCCCTAAATGGCCCCCTCAAGGATTGAACTCACAATCCTGGGTTTAGCAGACCAATGTTCAAACCACTGAGCTATCCCTCCCCCCAAGTCCTACTCCCTCTCCTCCCCACTCCAGCCCTTCCCCCCAAGGCCCCATCCCTGCTCCACCTTTGCCCCTCCTCTTCCCTGCCTCTTTCTGCCCCGTCCCCCGAGCGCACCCCGTCCCCGCCCATCCCCCTCCTTCCCTGCGCCTCCTGAACTCCACTGAACAGCTGTTCCACGGCGTGCAGGAGGCACTGGGAGGGAGGTGGAGGAGTTAATCAGCCGGGTCAGCAGCCCCAGACATGATTTGCAGACCCCCTGGAATACCCTCGCGGACCCTTTAAGTTTAAGAAACCCTGGCATAGAGCATTTTGGTCCAGAAATGTTTTGATGTATGGGAGAAAATAATTTGTGTGGCTATTTCTACGTTTGAGGGGTTACCCAAAAAAAAAAAAAAACCTATGCCCTGTCCATCGTGCAGTTGAAACCATACTAGCAGCCAGTCATGTTTAAGCATGGCTGGAGCTAGCATAGTTGCCTGAACAGTGTGGGCAACCCTTTTTCCTTTGAGAACCACATTGAAAAACAGAATTTGGGAGAGTGGGAGAGGAAATTTTGTACTAGGGACTAGATTGAAAATGCCACCATTTCACTTGCGTCTAAATCAGATTTACTTATCTTCTGACAAAGGGGTCTACATTGGCCCCTGAGCACTGGCGGTGGTCCTAGTAGCATTATATATTCACTGCGTTTTTCTGTATTCATCCAGCAAGTATCTGTATCTGTGGTTTTCAACCTTTTTCATTTACGGACCCCTAAAAATTTTGAATGGAGGTGCAGCAAACCCCTTTGGAAATCTTAGACATAATCTGCAGACCTCCAGATGTCCATGGATCACAGATAAAAAACCACTGATCTATATTAAATTTGATTTTCTATTATTGGAAAAAATGGGAGTGCAGAATAAGATGAGAATTCAGAGGGTCTAACTACAGGATTTTCCCAGAGAGCTCTGGCCTCTGCTTTGCCTTGGGCAAAAATATTTAAATGTAAAAATCTTTCTGTGCTGTGGTACCTTTTAGGAGAGCGGCAATCTGAAAGAAATCTATACGCTAATTGAGGAAACCACTAGAACTGCACTGAGCAACAAGCAGGTGGACATACTGAGTGTGTTAGCAGAGGTTGAACAGGACCTCAGTTAGAGAAGTTGTTTCTCACTCTTCTCTCAAAATCCGATTTTGTTAAATAATAGAATTTAGCAAATAAGTAGCCCAAAATGTAGTCTTAGGTGTTCAGATACCTTGGTAATGAGCACAGTATACATGTGCAAAGGGAGACAGATATCACTCTTGGTGTTTTTAAAAGGGAAGAGGAAATTAAAATGCTAGAGAGTCTTAAGTATTAAAGGTGTGATTACTTTTCATAAGGATTTTATTACATTACAAATAATTTCAAAATGTTTCAAATTGTATAATTACACGGTGACTGTAAAGGTCCTCTTAACATCTTTTTTAAAGAAATATATTAGCATAATGGAAAGAATATGACTAATGAGGATCTGGTTAGAGTGAAGGATGACTTTCTTCAGATGTTGATAGTAACTTTAGTCCAGTAGAAGGAGTAAATACACCTTTACCTCGATAGAACGCTAATTCAGATATAACGCGATAAAGCAGTGCTCTGGGAGGGCGGGGCTGCGCACTCTGGTGGATCAAAGCAAGTTCGCTATAACGCGGTAAGATGTTTTTGGCTCCCAAGGACTGCATTATATCGAGGTAGAGGTGTACCAGAAGTTGTAGGTAATCTGTTCTGTTGGACTAAATAAAAATATAATCATGCTTTCAGGAATCCGATTGGCCTGTAAGTAGTGTGACTGGCTTATTTTATTCTTGGTAATTCAACAAAAGCAATCGGGGCCCCAACTTTTCTTTTTATCTGGTAAAACAAAACATCAAGCTGCAACCCCAGCCACCAGTGCATAGAGGTCTCTAGGGTAAATGATTCAGTGCCCAATGTTGCAAGTGTCATGTTTTTTTTTTCTCTTAATGTTCTCTTTTTCCAGCAAACCATAAGTGACTTATTTTTTTACCGATTATACACTAAGATTGCCTGCCATCAGATTTAGCCACATTAAATACATGTCATTCCTGCTGCATTGTATGCTATGTAGACTTGCTCTTGTCCCCTGAAAATTCAGTTCATATCTGCAGGATCATCAGCATAGAACAGGCTGTCTATGCATGGTATGTAGTTGCTTTTCCTTGCCACCATGGAATATTTGTTTTCTTTCAAACTATAGAAAAACGAAAGCGAGTGTTACCATTAGCTTTTTAACTCTGATCAAGATGGTTAATTAATTTTTTAATAGTGTGTCAGAAAGCTGAATCTATATTACTTTGTTCCATGTGCCACACAGAGAAAAAGGAAAATCTCAGCAACAGGGGGGCAATCTGGCCTATTTTGATGCTCAGTATATTAAAAAAATTAACAAGTTTATGAGAGGCCTGCAGACTGTAAGGATCTCAGATCCTGTTTATAACTCTATTTTTTAGTACTGCAGTATACAGCATTTATTGCCAGACCTTTGAGACGCCCAGGTACTGTTTTTTTTTTTTTAAAGAACATTTACTCCCTAATCTTTCTTCCTCAGTCTAAAATAGGTTTGCCTGACTTCCCTGCTGGCAGCCACCAGAATATGCTTTGGCTCCTTTTATCTGTAAGCAGTGACTTGATTCTGCAGTGTAGTAGCCTCTCTGCTGCTGTCAAAACTACAGATCATTTATACCCATTTCCCTTTCTCTTTAATTTTTTGTGCAGATGAAGTCTTTAATGCCCATGGAATGGTGAGATTGATACTGGTTAGCCACTGTGCAGGCCACTCTCCCCAGCTGTGCCAGTGTATTTCAGTACACACTTGAAAAGTCCTCTCTTTCAGCAGACTGGCAATAGTACTGAATAATGTAAAGTAAACAGTTATCTAACAGGGAATGGACTGAGATCATGCTCATACCACCTTTTATCTAAACCGGTTTCACTTTGCACAGGAGCTGTTGGCAAAAACTGTCCGCTCATTAGACTGCTCACTGATACCGTGGTGGGTAGAACAGTTATCAAAGTGGCATTCTATGCTAATGATGGGTTTTATTTAATCTCAAAGCAGCTGGGCCAAATTTGATTTCCCTTGTTACGAAAGTTGTCAGTTTTCTTGGTTCAAAATTAGTTTCAGAGAACAGTGGCTCCAGGTGTTGAGTAAGAGCACACCCCAGTGTGAGTCTTTATTTTGTGTGCAGCAAGCCCTTTACGAAAATAGGTGTTAGGGTACCAGCTAGAGTATCTGACTCCAGGTATGCAATATCCCCAGATCGCTGAATAAAATAAGATGGCCTGTCAAAGTGGCGATGACTGCACTTCGCACTCCTGGAACGAAAAGTCTTTTTAAAGAAGAAATTGCAATATTTACCAATTACGTATCTTTAAAAAAAGATACTTGCTGTCCAGTGTGTCTGACACAGTAGATCAAGGGTGGGCAAACTTTTTGGCCTGAGGGCCACATTTGGATGGAGAAATTGCATGCAGGGCCATGAATGTAGGGCTGGGGCAAGGGGTTGGGGTGCAGGAGGGAGTGCAGGTTGTCGGAGGAAGTGTAGTGTGCAGGAAGGGGCTCAGGACAAGGGTTGGGGTGCAGGAAGGGGCTCAGGGCAGGGAGTTGGGGTGCAGGAAGGGTGTGGCAGGGGGTTGGGGGCTCAGGGTAGGAGTTGGGGGTGGAGGAGGGGGTGCAGAGTGCGGGAGGGGGCTCGGCAGGGGCTTGGTGTGCGGCAGGGGGCTTTGCAGGAGTGGTGCGGGGTGTGACGGGGCTCAGGGCAGGGGGTTGGGGTACAGGAGGGGTTGCAGAGTGCGGGAGAGGGCTCGGCAGGGGGTTGTGGTGAAGGAGGGTTGCGTCCAGGAGGCTTGGCAGGGGATTGGAGTGTGGGGTGTGATGGGGCTCAGGGCAGGGGGTTGGGGTGCAGGAGGGGTGCAGCGGGGGCTCAGGGCAAGGCATTGGGGGTTCAGGGAAGGGGTTGGGGATGTAGAGATGTGCGGCAGAGGGTTCAAGGCAGGAGGTTAGGGGGCTCAGGGCAGGGGGTTGGGGTGTGGGGTGCAGAAGGGGTTCGGGGTGTGGGGCCCCACACCGCTTGCCTTGAGCAGCTCTGGGGTGGCAGTGGGGCTAAGGCAGGCTCCCTGCCTTCCCTGGCCCCACGCCACTCCCGGAAGTGGCCAGCATATCCGGCAGTGGCTCCCGGGGGTGGGGTGGGGTGGGGTAGGCGGCTCCGCTGTGCGCTGCCCTTCGTGTATGTCACACTGCAATGTATTGCGTGCCCTATCAGGGACCAGTGGTGTGATGCAAGGGGTTAATGCTAGGATTTATCCTTATTTATTCCATGTCACAGCTATCATTTTTACCAGAATCCTAGTTCCTCAAACATTTTAAGGCCAACCCTTCCTTTCATGTCTCTAGATGAGCAAGGAAGAATGCCTATGTGAGTGGCTTTCTATTTTGATTATTCCCTTTCAGTCTTGGTAGTCCAAATATGGTTGGCAAGTTTAGTCAGTTTGATCTTTAGAACTTGAAGAGACAGTGGGATTAAGTGTTCAGCGGATATATTTGATATCAGGGCTTTGCTTTTTTGCAGAGCTACAACACCTCTGTTGGCATAGCTTATCTAGCTTCTGTCTTATTTTGTTGCATATCTTCAGGACATCACTTCACTGCGTCTTGGATACGCAAGATCAGCGTATTATTTATTATCATGCTGTCTATGAGAAAAAGTCTTAGATTTGTCTAGCTCAATCAGAGGCCTGATCTCAATACTAGATAAAGAACACAATAGGATTCAGACAGGATAAGATCTTGAAATGGTAGTTGTTGGGAGGAAATACAGTAATAAATGGATATTTGTAGGCAGGCATAGTGGATACTTCAAAAAATATCTAGTGCAGTTGAAATCTGTAAAACCAATATCATAGAGCAGGAATGATCCTGGTCATGAGGGAGCAGGTTTGTACCCAGTGTTAGCCATACATGTCTTAAGTGTTAAAAGGTTATACAAACTCGGCATGTTAGACATGTCCATTGGTTGGTCTGAAGTTCTTTTGGCATTGCATGATGTTTTAAAATCATTGTTGTACCACTCAGTCATCTTATATTATTATTGGGTGATCTCTCCCTAGCCAAAGACTGGTCTTCCTTGCTCAAAGTGATATGTCTCAGCCTCTGTGGCCCGAAAATGCTGAATCTTATGCTGGACCAAGAATACACCACTCTTTGTCTGTGTGGGCCTTTTGTATAAGTGCACCAGTGGGCCTTTTGTATAAGTACCTATGTTCTGTTTGGATTAAAAGTGAAGTCTTAGATTTTCATGAGTTACGGCAACTACTGCCCGACACTGCATCTGAAAAGCTTGACGGAAATAGCTGACAAACTATTTTGGTTGGAAATTCAGTCTGTAAGGATATATTAGTTGTATAAAAAAGATTGAAGAGGGGAGTTAAAGGACAGCTAGCTTTGCTTTATTTAGGATAGCGGTCAAGGAGGGAGGTAGTTGAACACTGAATTCTAAAAAATGGGAAAAAATGTTCTTGGTTTAGACAATCCTGTTGGATGATGTAAATATATCTACTAAGATTTGCTTGATGATTGTATTTGTTGTTTTGCTTGTATGTTTATTGTTCATTACAGCCAATAAAAATTGTTTAAATAATTTAAATTTCTATAGCGCCTTTCGTCCAAAGACATCAGAAGAGCTTATACAAACGTTAATTAAAATCTCCAACACTTATGTGGCAAGAAGTATATAGGGAGCTTTCAACCCATATCTGAAATGCAGCTCTGAGGTGTGGAACGTCAGAATGTTAGCAGAGTACAGTAACATTATTTTCACAGTGGGAGGATGGCATCAGCATCAGTACTCATCCCCCACCATCTGGTAAGGTCAGTGTCCATGTCTTATTAGGTGCACAGGCAAAAACTTAATGTAGGCTAGCATTTTAAATTGCGTCTTAATGCCTCTTTTTCACACTTACAACTCAGACAGCACAAAAAGTGTGACACCCAAGAAGCTGCACTAATCTAAACATCAAGGAGATTAAAACTCAGTCAAAGGTGATGGATGGACAGACTTCCAGTATCTTTAAAATTTCAGTCTAGCAATATTTCGCAAATTATAATGTTCCCTACTGATAAACTCACTGAAATTCTTGCTCTGTAAAAGTACAGTCTAAAGGCACAGGTTGGTGCAAAATATTAAAAACTATATAGGTGCCATTGGGGCATAGATTGATATGGTTCACTGAGGTGGAATAAGTCATGATTTTCAGAATTTTTTTAGAGGGGGGGTAAGGATATTGCATGTTAGTAGATACACCTCTTATTGGGATGGTACGAAAGGAGTCATGAATTTACACATGGGCAAAGGAGCAGTTAATGGGAGGGCAGTTCAGGCATAAAGGTAGGTGAGGTCAAGAGCAAGAGAAGAACTAGATGGCACTTTAAGAAAGGCTAGCAATCAAATCCTGACTAAAAGGAATCCATGTTTAACTGATTAAATTAGAATCTAATTTCACTGCAAATAACTTAGAGTATATGCAAAATAAAATGCTTCCTCTTATCAACCTGAGAACAGGCTGAGGCTCCCGGTAGCTTTCACCTTTTCCTCCCCAGACCTTTAAAATTTAGTCAAAATTTAAATATACAATTGTAAGACTAGGCTTTCCATTGAATACTGTAAAAGCAGATTCCATCATTCCCTTAAAATTGTAATAGAAAGTCTTCTGCAGTTTAATTTTGGAATTTTATACTGTAAAACAGTCTCTCGTGGTGGGCCTGATGTACATTATTGCAACATCAAGCAGTAGTTGGATTTCATAAGAGGAAATGGTAGAGAACGACCATGACCGTGTAAGTAAAAATATGTCGCTAATAGAAATCTTATTTGAAAGTGAAAATTGGTCAACGTGGGATCATTGGAGTGGGAAAGGATGCAAATTTGTCCCATTTAAATTTAGTGACTCCAAGAGCAGTGAAATGCTTTAATATAAAATGTTCAAAGTTTAAGAAATTAGAGGAGCTAGCCACTAATACAGGTATGCCTCATGTCGAGAAGACACTCAAACGCAAATGGAGAACTAATTAACTGAATACCATCAGTGCCATGGAAAACCTAATGCTAGAAGCTTGGGGCAGGACATTACAAGAGTTGAACGAACAGATTTGTGTAGCCATAGCAGTGTGGTAGCACTGGGTTCCTGTTCTGGATTGGTAAAGAAATTGTTAGTCTGCAGGGATTTGTTCATCTAAGCAACTCTAATGCAGCAAGATCCATGTGGCTGAAGAGGACTACATTAATGCAAACTAGGGAAAATTTTATTTCAAGTGCACAGCATCACCGTGGGGGAATTACAGTGCAGCACTTTAGTGCACATTGCTATTCATACCACTCATTGTCCAAACTATGGAGCAGTGTATATCAAGCTCAAAATGACTTTACCATGAGGTGAGACCATTATCTGAGTCTCTTTCAGAAAGACAACTCTCAAATTTACAAGCATTGACTTTTCTTCCAAGGTTCTAGGTGGTCCTACTTATGGATGAATACCACAATCTGTTGAAGAGCCAACCAGAGTTATTGGTTGTGGGTATAAAGTGGGGTGCACTTTCCTCCAGGAAAGTGGGGGGCACAGTCAACAGTTTCTAGAAATGAGCATCCTGTAAGTTTTACTGTTCTTTATTTAAAAGGAAAAAGTGTGAGGTGAGAATCCAACACCAATTTCATGGCATAAGTACATCAACAGTCAGAGGTACTTGCTGTTGACATGTAATATATCAGTGACTCACCAGCTTTTAATGTAGGCAAAAAGAAACCTTCAACTAAGCCAGGAATTTTAAGTTACAGGAAACTTGAACTAGAAAAATTAGGAATGAACTTGCCGACCTGGAAACTCCAGTCAGTTCAGAACATAGCAGCTTGTTTGCTCGGCAGCACAGTCCAACAAAAGCACATCATCCCAGTAATCTCTCTTCACTGGCTTTCCGTTGAATGCTGGTTCAAGTTTAAGATTTTGGTTTTCACGTTGAAAGTGCTACATTAGGATAGCCTCAAATATCAGTGGGACTCTTTCACTCTGTAAAGTAATGACCACAGTGACATTACCACTAGTGTACTGTCAAGATTGCAAGGAGGAGGCAGAGTTGTTTTTCCTAGCAGAAGAGATCAGAATGACACATCTGGGCATGTTCAGAACCTATTCTGACCTATCCACTCATGATAAGCACACCAAAATCATGTTTTGAAACAAAACAAGCATCTTGCAGAATGGGGAAAGTGAAAGGTTAATCTTGTTGTGCTTAGTTTAATGGCGTAAGAACATAACAGCCATACTGGGCCAGACCAATGGGCCATCTAGCCCAGTATCCTGTCTCTGACAGTGGCTGGTGTCAGATGCTTCAGAGGGAATGCACAGAACCGGACAATTATGAGTGATCCATCCCCTGTTGTCTAGTCCCAGCTTCTGGCAGTTGGAGGTTTAGGGATACTCAGAGAATAGTCCTTGACTATCTTTCATCCATAGGGTTGTGTCCTTGATCTATCCTCCATGAATTTATCTAATTCTCTTTTTGAACTTTGTTATAATTTTGGCCTTCACAGCAGCCCTTGGCAATGAGTTCCACAGGTTGACTGTTCACCGTGGGAAGAAGTACTTCCTTTTGTTTTGTTTTAAACCTGCTGAATATTAATTTTGGTGCTCACATATCTCAATGATGGGTGTGCTTTAAGAATCAACTCACTTAGAGGGAGAAAGAACTGATTATAGAGGTTTTCCAATAGAAATGCCTGACATGGAGATTTTCTTTGAAAGACGTACTGCACGACTGGAGAAACAAAATAGTGACCAACTTCTATGGTCTTGGTAGTCCCTAGCATTTTGAATGGATGTTCTACTCCCAAAACAGGAATTTTCCTTGACAAATCCCTTGTCTCCATCCAAAAAGGTGTCCCAGTTGCAGATATGCATACTACACACCATTTATTCTATGAAATATGAATTATGGGGCTTTCTTTACCTCTGCTAAAATGCCCAGTGTACTTGCTCTGAAGTGATCTTTTTCTGTTGCTTAAAACAGTGCATTGTTTTTGGTGGAAGGAGGTAGATATTTTAAAATAGAGACACACTAACTCAGTGAAGGCTATGTACATAGCAAGTTTCAAACTTAGTGGATTTTACTGTATCTTTGCAGTTATATTTACATTTTATTGGTGAATTTCCCATACAGCACGCAATAACTCAGAGGTTGATGTGGGCTGTAGTCCACGAAAGCTTATGCTCTAATAAATTTGTTAGTCTCTAAGGTGCCACAAGTACTCCTGTTCTTCTTTTTTCAGAGGTTGAGTCTACCCTAGTAAAGTAAGTAGCGATAATTCACCATTTGTGCAGTTACTTCAGTCATAGTAATGGCTAAAGCTGTAGCGTAGATAAGACTTGTGCTCTTTTACTG
This sequence comes from Trachemys scripta elegans, assembly GCF_013100865.1. NCBI lineage: Eukaryota > Metazoa > Chordata > Testudines > Emydidae > Trachemys > Trachemys scripta. The sequence continues at coordinate 18,213,506 of NC_048299.1, forward strand.
CTGTTGTCTAACCCTGTCTATGCTACAGCCTGTGCAGTTATGAACAACATACACTTTCAGGCAGAGGCCAAGCAAGGAAATTTTCAGCCCACTTTTGAAGGAGGCATGCAGGGTATTCAGTACATCATTGCTCACTGAATGCCCGTCTGTAGTTTGACTGAAACATGTTTCCTTTTTACCGAGCTGGAAAGGGAATGTGGTTATGCTGGGAATAGAAATAGTCAGTATTTTTCTGCCCACATTGTTTTGTATGGTATTTATCTCTTTGTGTATATTTGTTCTGAGTAAGCTTGCTTCATGATCAAAGTTTCAGGAATCAAAAGGGGAAAAATATACATTTCCTCAAACATCCGCTTTAATGCTCTGATAAGACTTAGAAAAGGTCGGTTCCTTCAATATAAATGGAGACTGCTTGACTGGTCACCCAGTTATTTGATTTCAGTCATACTTAATCTAACCTTGTGTCTGCCAGGCATATACTTTTTTGTGTGTGTGAGAGTAAATAGTTGGAACTTAGATAATTAATTTCTGTCTTAGATTGCTCATCAGTACTGAATTTCTCTTTTAAATAGAGATGGCTATGATCCAATATGGGTGGGGAGGGAGCGAAGTGGGAATTGTATTCAATCAATGTATTGTTGCTGTTCTTTCATTTAAAAAGTAATGACCAGCATCAGACATGTCCCAGTCAGGGAGAACACTGAACTTGAGTCTGAAGCCTGTGGTGGTTCTGCCACTGACTTGTGTGATATTTGGTAATTATGCCTTATGCCTTAGTTCCCCAATCTTTAGAATGGGAAAAATATTTGCCATCTTTGTACAGTACTTTCAGTATCTATAGATTAAAAAGTGCTACATAAGAGTTTCTTTTTGTCTGACACCTATTCTGCTAATACTGTTGATAAATGTCCTGAACTATTGATTAGCTGTTTTCCTTACATTTTAGTGTAGATATCAGTGGCTTGGCTTTGTTTTTACAGTGTTTATTATCTGCTGTGTGGACTTCAGTCATTTTAACTATAACCCATTGTAGTATCAGTTTAAAATCTATTTACACAGAGACCTATATACTGTAGATATATGATCAAATATAGTGACTATCTTCTGCCATTGAAGGAGGATGACTTTAGTGATCTAATAGGTATTTTCTCTCTTAACTGCTGTGATCTATAAAGTGACTTTTTTCTGGAAATACTGACTTTTAAACTGCATGTGGAGTATTTATCCCCCCCCCCCCCCCCAAGGAAAATCAATTACAAAGACCATTTGGGGCTTTGAGGTTTTCAGGGTAAGATTTAAGACTTCATCTTTTGCCACATGCTCTGTTTGAATTCTGGTGTATGCTAAACAAATAGGCCCACAGAATGAGGTGAGCATATTAGAACCTCTTTTGTTGTTGTTGCCTCTGTGTTTTTATGCATGTGATACTTAAAGTAAATAAACTTAGGTTGATTTGTGAAGTGCTTTTGCAGCATGCACATCCATTTACTGTTGGGTGATTTTTGAATTAGCTTTTTAAAGATTACATGGATAGACACAGCATTGTAGTAGTTAATAGAAACCTGTGCAGTGAGGTCTATGGGCTGCAAGATCAGTAACAGTGCCGGTGACAGTGAAGTATGGCCTTATCGAAAGGAGAATGCATAAGAGGCTGCCCTGGGACACTACACCACTGTCCTTCTGTGTATCCTGACAATGTTATCTGTCCTCTCAGTACGGAGTATCAAATGTCTGTCATGAGTATAGAAATTAATTTAATGTCACCTGAAGACATGCAATTAATCTTTTAGAGGTTTTCATAATACCTTTACAGAAAGAGTTGCCAGTTTGGCGGATTTGGATTTTGGGGTTTAGCAGAAGATAAGGAAAATTAATTTTTCATCAGGGTTAATACAAGCTAGCAGGGCCACAAAGGCTGAGAAAAATGGTTGGGGAATTTGTCAAGTGTTGTCACTCTAGAATAATGCTGCTTAACGTCTGATAGGTGTAATCAAGAGTTGAGATTTCTATAGAGAGGGATTAATCAATTTGCTCACTACAGAATGCAAGTTGGTGATATCGCTCCTTCATGGGGTTTAAGAATGAAAATAAGATTTGATCTGTCAAATTGCAAGAAGCGCTGACAGTATCAATGGGCATTTTTATCAGTACATTTTTAAAGCATTTGTTATAAATAAATTTGTCCTGCTAATGTTGGTGGCAAACAAACTTCATCTGTATTGTAAAACTGTCATAACATCCCTGATAGAGTACAATGCCTTAGCTTACTAAATTCAGGCGCCCCTCTTAAAAAAAAAAAAAAAACTCCCTTTATGAACTCATTTTTATATTGAATTAAGATAGGATGACTTTTAAATTTCTGAAGATGCAAAGAATTGATAAAATAAACAACTGAAATATTATATAGCAACCATTTTGAAATATGGTCATAATCTGTATCTGACAAATCTGTTTTAAAATCACTGGCATGCATGAATGAAACGATTTCTGTTCATTACAATGTTTTAGAATACTTTGCAAATATGTTCTCTAGCATTCGAAGTGTGAAAAACATATTCATAATATAGACCAAATCCACTTGCTCATTCCTTTTGAGTTTTCATTTTTAAATTATATTCAGTATTTAGAACTAGTAGGTTTTTTATGTCAGGTGACTTTTAAGAGCAGATTTTCTTTGGCAAATAACCAGTTTCCCTTATGTTCCAAAGACTTCCAGGTGAACAGATAGAACTCTTGCTACACATAGCAGCTTTTGTCATGACTGCCGTTTAAACCCAGTTTTTCAGGGCTTTGACCAGAAATGTTCACGCCTGACTGTAAATTAGCAATTGGGGAACAAGCCTTGGGTAAAACTTGATAATTCAAATTGCGAAGGGGAAAAATGGTTTGTGCTTTAGAGTTTAAGGCACAGCCAATATCTCAAGAAAATATTTTTTCATCATTGGTCTTTAGACGAAGGGTGAAATTTTCCCCTGGGCAGAAGCCATTCACCACTTAAATCATCCCAATTAAGTCCTCAGTATAGGGTTTAAGTGGATTTGTAGTATAGGATTTAAGTGGATTTGTGGTCGATAGCCATGTGTTGGCTGTGTGGTTGGGGTAAATTTCACCTGAAGAGTCAAAACTTTGTGCATCAAATTGTCTGATAGAGTAAATGAATGATAGATGTCTCTTTTTGTAAGATCTGGTATTAAAATACATATCCTAAAAATCAAGTGTTTTTATGAACTTTTTAAAATCAAAATAGATTTTGAGGACAAAAGTTAAAATGATGGGTGGGCCTGCTAGCCCCTTTCTTTTACCCTGGGTGTTAAAAACTTTTAATAAATTAAAAATAGGCTGGTGAAAAGGGTTAAAAAACCAGAAAATTTGTAAGAAGTTGTCAAATTTTTATTTTGGCTTCCAAGAAAAATCAGCAAGAATTAAGAGACTTAACAGTTATACTAGGATATACTAGAGACACTTGCATCTCAGGCGTATCCTTCTACAAGCGGTGGGCCTGATTCTTCAACAGCTCAACCACCTGCTCTGGCCTAGGTATCACAGAATCTAGCATCAAGTAGAATTCAACACCACCACCCTCTTCTATCTACCATTCTACCATAAACCAGAGAACCTTTCCCGATTTTAATATGCAGATTAGAAGCTCCACTACTGTATGTATTGTTTGCCCTTGGGATCCCACCTTAATGTTTCCCTGGAAGGAGAATTGGGAGCCAGCATGTGTATTATTTTTTACATTTTCCTTTGTAGGTAGTATGCAAAAAATTGTTGAAGTTGATGCTGTATCCCCATCAGGGATAACTGATCTGTTAGTTATTTTTGTAGCATGAAGTCCAAATGTTCTGACTCTGAAGTATGTGTAGTTAGTGTATCACAATGAGTCTCAAACTTTTTTACTGGCGACCCCTTTCACATCGCAAGCTTCTGAGTGTGACCCCCCGGATAAGTTAAACACACTGTTTAATATATTTATCACCATTATAAATGGTGGAGGCAAGCAGAGTTTGGGGTGGAGCTTGACAGCTCGCGACCCCCCCATGTAATGACCTTGCGACTCCCTGAGGAGTCCCGACCCCCAGTTTGAGAACCCCTTATATATCAGCATTACTGGCTTAGTTTTTCAGATTTAGCACTTGTGGAAACTGACATTGATTGTGTCGAATGTAAGGAATTGGACTTAAAAGCATGATGTGGATAATTATTTTAATATTTGAACTGTGATATAAACATATTGACACATACACTTGGTTCATTTTCACCTTGAGCTACCTTTTTTGGCTTGGATAATGTGTCTTTGATCAGCTATGTCTGTAATAGGGTTACCATATTTAAAAAATAAAAAAGAGGACACTCCACGGAGCCCTGGCCCTGCCCCTTTCCCACTCCCGGCCCCGCCCCAACTCCGCCCCTTCCCCAAAGTCCCCGTCCTAACTCTCCCTCCTCCCTCCCAGTCACGCGAAAAGGGCTGCCCTAGCGCTACCAGCTTCACGGTTTGCCGGGCAGCCTCCAGACCCTGCGCCCCCGGCCGGTGCTTCCTCAGCACAGCTGGAGCCCGGGAGAGGAAGCGCCCAGCCGGTGGCGCAGGGTCTGGAGGCTGCCCAGCAAACCGTGAAGCCGGTAGCGCTCGGGCTGCGGGCAGCCCCCGGAGCCTGGGAGGGGAAGTTCCCGGCCGGGGGTGCAGGATCCAGAGGCATGGGGGCTGCCCGAAGCCAGTAGCACTCGGGCAGCTCGGCTCTTAAGCAGAGCCGAAGAGTCAGGGGAGGAGCACAGCCGCGGAAGTGCCCGGCCGGCGGTATTTTTCCCGGACATGTTCGGCTTTTTGGCAGTTCCCACCAGACGGGGGTTTGATTACCAAAAAGCCGGACATGTCCGGGACAAACCGGACGTATGGTAACCCTAGTCTGTAACAAACTGAAATGAATAGTACTAAGACAAATTCATTTTACAAGCCTTTGCTTGCTTGCTCCTGGGCAAGTGCTGACTTGGCAGCAATATTTGCTCTTGAACTCCCCAGAGAAAGACAGTGATACCATCTTAAGTTAAAATCTTGAATCTTTATGCAAAGAAAAAAGAAAGAACTTGTTGCTGGCTTGCAATGAACTGGGGGTGGCGCTGTTGGCCCTTTAGCTTCCAAATAGTTTTAATGCAGACACAAGTCTCTTTCAAGAGCTGCTGCTGTAGATCCCTCTCATCACATGCATGGTACTCCTGCACTGTGAGTTCCAAGCCATCTAGAAAAGCAATAACCATTTGGGCTTGCATAAGGGACCCGTGGAAATCCTAAATGTTTAGAACAAGACTATAAAAATAGATTTTGAATCCAGCCTGCCTTCTTTCTCCTTTGCCAGGGTCAGTTGAGGGTATCACTTCTTTCTTTTGCTTTCACGGGTATTTGAGTTAGTGAACCTTCTTCGTTTCTTTTTATAACTTTTCATTTTTCTCTAAATAGTTTAAGCTTAGTAAAATTTTGAGATAATTCCCCATTGTTTGGGCTTTAACGATTAAAATTCTGCAAGATTGTGAAGCAGTGTTACTGCATTAGGATGACTCCATGCCATTAAAGATTTTGTATTGCTTTTATTCATCTTTCAGTCTGGTCAGTTTCATTGTGTGATATGTGGGCCCAGTAGTTAAGCATTGGTCTTTCCTGGGTCTTTTAAACAGGCCTATTTGAAGAGTTGTATGTTGTCTCATTCTAAAATATCCATGATGCATCAGCATGCCAGATACTGCCTCTTGTATCTCTGGATTCCTCACACTGAGGTAGTGTTTTCTATATATAGGGTTCATTTCTTGGACTTGTAAGAAAAGAGAGCATTGTTTAAGTCTCTCCTCCTCCCCCCCGACCCCTCAGCAGGCACTTAACCATCAGATCAGGCTTTGTCAGTCCTGATTCTTGCATCTGAAGCCATTTTAGGATCCTAGTTCCTCACTCCTGTGTTCATGCAGACGTCATAATTTTCTAGCTGCCATAATGTTTAATTCAAAATCTTTAAGATATCCAACATATTTTGGTTTTTTTGCTTTAAAAAATTGTCAGCTTTGATAATCCGAAATATTTGCTTCAATTTTTTGCCGGTGTCAGAGTGCATTTGTCAGGCATTTCAGCAAACATACAAGAGGAGTTTGAAAAGAGAACCTGCCTGATCTTGAATGTTTTTCTGGTATAAAACCAGTAAGAAGAGTGAGCAAGTTACGGGTTTCAGTTAATTATTTTCCTTTAGAGTATCCCTTGAGATGAAATTCTCAATCATGATTTTATCAAAAAGTTACTGCCTTTCAGACTATATAGACCTGTTGTTCTTCCCAAAACCTTGTATGTTGTCTGTCCTGATCAGTACGAAGTTGGCATGTTAGGATGAAACCCTTCTGTTAATTCCCCAAGTTATTCATAGATTTTGGTGACAAGTCAAAAAGAGGGAGGAAAGGGAACTGAGAGAACAAATGCTTTCAATATGGATTAGATTTTGTATTCACTCACATTCTAGTTTAAAGACTCAGTGCATTCCACAAAATTGGACAATTTATGACAATTAACATGTTTGTTTCACAGAAATTTGTGAAGCCAGTTTGTGTATGTGTATATATTTGTGCGTCATGACACCCTAGTTGGTACTTCATTGCAGTGATTGTTTTGGGTGAGTTAGGCAGTTCTCTTTTAATCATCTGGCTTCCTCCAGGGGTTGGGCGCTAATCTCCCAGATTCGGAATCTACAAAAGTAATTCCGAACAGAGAGAGACTGTTTTCCAGTAACCACTGTTCAAGTTTTGATACCTCTGCTCATCCACCCTCTCCGTCCTCTTTCCCCTCTTCTTTGAGACCTTCTGTAGATTCTTTGAATTAGTGAAAGAAACTGAGTAGTTGATGCTGCGGGGCCCTTCTGTTACCTTGGTCTTCTAGAATATTCTGTTCAGTGAGTGGGTGCTCATGCAGCCATGACAGGCACTAGGTGCCACCGGGCTCCTTGTTGTTTTTGTGCATTTCTCAGTGGTTCTGAGTTAGCAGTTCTGTGGGAATGAGTGTTCTGAGTGTGGGTCTGCAGAGGCAATATAAACTCAAGCAGAGTTACTGGTGAGTAGCCTTTTCTCTACTATTCTGTAACAGATATTGAGTGTTTTGACGGGAGTCCCCTTAAGCTGTTAATGTGCTGCATAGCATTGCAAGCTAGAGCCTCCATTTGAAATACTTTATAGTTGTGACTTCTCAGGTTCCCATAGGAGACTAATTATATTGCCTCTTGCTGTATGTAATCTTCAAAAAACTGTGTATGGTGACTGTAAACTTGGCCGTATCTGATCTGGGAAAGGTGGACATGTATCCATGTGAGAGAATCACCGGTTCCTTGGTGGAAGTAGCCGAGCCGCTGCACACCTCTACTCTTTTCTTCCAGGCTCCTCTCTTCTACCTCTCCTCTCATCCCAAGCATGAATTGCAGAGACAGCTCATTTTGGGAAGACTGTAGTACTTCCATATATGACTTCAGAGGCTGGGACAGGGACATGGTTTGTCACCTCTGTTTTTATTTTTTTTTTTTTTTTTTAAGGGAGAAAACATAAAAACACTTGGCGGAGAAAACTACTCTAATATTGGTCATCGTTAGGGTGAGGAGACTACTTAGAAGCTTATTTTAGCTATAAATAAGCAGCATAAAGGTGCACTTAATAAAAATCACCAACCTTTAGTCTTAAAAGGTTTGCTTGGTTTGAAAGATGCGTAAAGGTTCAGACTGGTTCCTGCTTCTTTGAGACTGCTTTGCCGCCCTTCTCTAATCTAGAATATATGTCCCTTAAAAAAATATAGTCAGCGGAATGTAATCGTATAGCCTGAAAAGCTGGAATTGTAGAGAAGAATGAATAGGTGGGTCCCTGGATAAATAATAGGACATTTTCATTGTCTACTGAAAGGAAACAATTGAAAAACACAGTGAATTTAATATCATACCAGATGTAGTATTTTGTACTTCCTGCATTATGGATTGTGTAACTAAGTATAGTTCCTAGCTGAAGTGTGTACCGTACACCCTTATCTTGCGGACACTAGTTTGTTTTTAGTATGCAAGTATGTGTTCTTCTAATTCTCTGTGCGCTAACAAAGTTCTTCTCCACAGCAGGTCTCACAGGAAGTGAATGTTTGCATTGAGTAGATAGGTACTGAACAGCATGTTCTGGTTTTGATTTCAGCAGGAGGGGGAGAACGTTGGCTTTGTGCAGCCAGAGGGCCAGCCCCAACGCCTCCAACAACCTCCAGAACTGAGACAGCAGCCAGTGCGGAAGGTCACTTTGACAAAGGGACCACTCCAGCAGCAGCAACAGCAGCAGCAGGCTCAGATACATTCAACAGTTCCACAAGGAGTCAAAAACATCCAAGGGATTCATCCAGCTAAAAAGGTGATTTTTATATGCATTGTTGCTGCTAGGATCTGTATTATCTGCTGAATGTGTTGCCATATTAATGTTAGCATTGTTTAAGAAATAACCAGAATCCTTACCAGCATTGAAGAAATTTAAACTGTATCTGCCCAGGTAAAGTTATTAATGGAAGGCTGGATGACTCGGGAAATTGATAAGGGGATATAAAGCTTTTAACCTACAGGATACTTGTTTGAATCCAGCCCAGGCTGGTAATGCCTGAAAGTTGTTCCGATCTCATTGTGGTTCTGGGGCCTGCGTAAATTCTGTTAGGTGATATCAGTCCAGTATTCCAGTGGAGGAATATCCACTACTCGAAAATCATTATCACAACTGACAGTGCTTTTTGGCATTATGAGTAGAGCTGTCAAAGATTGAATGAATACTCTCTCCTTCTAGAAGCGTTCCCAAGTTAGGCTACTTAGGGCTTGTCTACACTACTGTGTGGGGTCGATCTAAGATATGCAACTTCAGCTACGTGAATAGCGTAGCTGACGTCGACATGCTTAGATCTACTTACCAGTGTCTTCTGCGGTAAGTCGACAGTTGACGCTCTCCTGTCGACTCCGCTTGCGCCCCTCGTTCTGGTGGAGTACCAAAGTCGATGGGAGAGTGCTCAGTGGTCGCTTTATCGCAAAATTGACCCCCGCTGGATTAATCGCTGCCCGCCGATCCGGCGGGTAGTTTAGACAAACCTTTATTCTATGTATATGTCTGGTGGACAAAGGATTAGCACTGTCAGGATGGTATTTTCCACTAGGATTATAGATAAAAATTAAGTATTTATAACTGTTTTCTCTATTTAAAATTATTAAGCATGTTGTTGTTTGTTTTAATATGGAGATATACCTATCTCATAGAACTGGAAAGGACCTTGAAAGGTCATCAAGTCCAGTCCCCTGCCTTCACAGCAGAACCAAGTACCATCCCTGACAGATTTTTTTCCCCCAGATCCCTAGATGGCCCCCTCGATGATTGATCTCTCAACCTTGGGTTTAGCAGGCCAATGTTCAAACCACTGAGCTATCTTACTGCCTGGGTAAAACTAAGTAGGGTAAACCTCTATTTGTAAAAGTCCTACTCAAAACCTACTTAAATCCTGGAACACTAATAAAGTATGAGATAGTGGCTGTAATTTTTCTGAAGTACCTCTGGCATCTTATTGCTTTCTGGTTCATGTGTTAGACTATATTAGGTGGTACTGCTATACCATATAACCCTTTGTCAAAACATTCTCCCTTCAGCACAGAATAAGTATTTGGACCTCCACTAACATAAACATTTGTAAATGGAGAATACTGGGACAAGGAACCTTTATGGGGCGGTCAGTAAAATAGTACTTTTGTGAGGTATAGATTTCTTGGTGGACAAGGCAGCCTCCTTATTTTTCTTTCATGCTATGACTTTTCTATTTTGGACTCAAACAAGGAACATCCCTCTAGTACTGAATATTCTATAGTTGATTCAGGTTTGTGTAATTTTTTGGGGGTGGGGGGAGGGCTTAAAAAAGTCAGCTATTGGTACACTTCTGTTATACCTCTTGTATAACAATGGCAGTGTGGAGTAGGCCATTAAAATTGACCTCCAAAGCAAACACAAAAATTCGGTTCAGCGCACATTTGCTGAATTCCTCACTAACAAGGCTCTCAGAGGCACTCAGCACATAAATAAGTTTTAACCATTTTTAAATTAATCCCTATTTGTGTGATCTCCTTGGTACTGTCATCTTTACTGAAGAAATCCCATAAGTCAATGGTTCTCAAATTGTGGGTCGGGACCCCAAAGTGGGTCGCCACCCTGTTTTAATGGGGTCACCAGGGCTGGCATTAGACTTCCTGGGGCCCGGGCCTGAAGCCAAAGTCTGAGCCCCACTGCCCAGGGCTGAAGCCCAAGCCCAAGGATTCAGCCTGGGCAGTGAGACTCAGACTTGGGCTTCAGCTCTGGGCAGCTGGGCTCAGAATACAGCCCCCCACCCGGGGCTGAAGCCCTCAAGATTCAGATTCAGCCCCCACCCCATGATGGTGGGACTCGGACTTCAGCTTTGCCACCCTCCCATACCCCCGCTCGGGGTGACAGGGCTCAGGCTTTGGCTTTGCTGCCCCACCTGGGGTGGTGAGGTTCAGGCTTCAGTCCCCCTTCCCAAGGTCATGTAATAATTTTTGTTCTCAGAAGGGGGTCACGGTGCAATGAAGTTTGAGAAACACTGCCATAATACCCGAGTCACAGGTGTAGTAATAATAATAATAATAATAATACATGATATCACAGGTACCAGAAATTTCTTTGCAGTCTATGATATTTGTAAGATCACTGACTGATGCATTCTCTGTTGTGAACCTGAAATTGCCAAGAGAATTTGAGGGAAAATATATTTTATTTTTTAAATTAGTTGAATTACTTCTGTGCTTGTCCCCTACCTTCTGGGGAATGATGACATTCACCACATGAAACTAAGTTAAAGCAAAACAAATGTGTACTTGCAGTTCACCTAAGTTGAGCCAAACATTGCATTGCCTACTGTTCTGGAGCCTTCTGCCTTTGCTTCAGGGCATTTCCTGTTCTTTAGGGAGAATTATATTGAATATCCTTGAGTTCTTGTGAATTTCAGAAGGAGCAACATTTGGAAGACATTTCTCCTGAGAATAGGAATTTTTTCATAGAATCAGAACTGGAAGGGACCTCGAGAGGTCATCTGGTCCAGTCCCCTGCACTCAAGGCAGGACTATGTATTATCTAGACCATCCCTGACAGGTGTTTGTCCAACCTGTTCTTAAAAATCCCCAATGATGAAGATTCCACAACCTCCCTAGGCAATTTATTCCAATGCTTAACCACTCTGACAGTTAGGAAGTTTTTCCTAATGTCCACCCTAAACTGCCCTTAGTGCAATTTAAGCCCATTGCTTTTTGTCCTATCTTCAGAGGTTAAGAACAACAAATTTTCTTCCTCTTCCTTGTAACAACCTTTTATGTTCTTGAAGACTGTTTTGTCCCCTCTCAGTCTTCTCTTCTCCAGTCTAAACAAACCCAATTTTTTCAATCTTCCCTCATAGGTCATGTTTTCTAGACCTTTAATCATTTTTGTTGCTCTTCTCTGGACTTTCTCCAATTTGTCCACATCTTTCCTGAAATGTGGCGCCCAGAACTGGACACAATACTCCAGTTAAGGCCTAATGAGTGTGGAGTAGAGCGGAAGAATTACTTCTCGTGTCTTGCTTACAATACTCCTGCTAATACATCCCAGAATGATGTTTGCTTTTTTTGCATCAGCGTTACACTGTTGACTCATACACCTCTACCCCGATATAACGCTGTCTTCGGAAGCCAAAAAATCTTACCGCGTTATAGGTCAAACCGCATTATATTGAACTTGCTTTGATGCACTAGAGTGCGCAGCCCCGCCCTGCCCCCCACCACCACCCTCCGGAGCGCTGCTTTACCGTGTTATATCCGAGGTGTATTTAGCTTCCTCAAAAGCTCTTAGTCTTCTGATGTTAATTATATTTGCCAGAGACAGCTGAAGAATCAAGCTCAAGAACTGGTGTAATGCTGCTAGACATTACCTTCTGTGCTGTTTCATCTTTTCCTGCCAGCCAGGGTTAATATTAGGATATTTAATTTTAGTAGTTATATGTTTCTGACAGTGACTCAAGACCACATGAACTGTGCATCAAATTAGACATGAATTCTACAGCAAGAACCTCAGAATAATTCACACTTCCCTGTTCCCTGTAGCTTTCACCCCTTTGTCCGGTCCAGTGTAATCAGTAGAGTTTTTATTCCTTTGATATTCAGTTTTTGTGATTGACAGTATCTACCCCAACCTGACAATAACCCCACTGGATCCCATCACAACATCCGCGCTACATCCAACGATAATGCAAAAAATGTTGTCTTGAAGTTTCTCTTAAAATAGTCAACAGTCAAATAGTTAACGTTTACATTTTAGGAAGGTCCTCATTAATTTTCCACATTATCTCCCCAGTGAGATGACCTGAACCAGTTCACCTCTCTCATAGCTAATGTTTCAAACTGTCTGCAGAATCAGGCAGATGTTAAGGCTTTGGTTACATCTGGCTTACATTTTGAAAATTGTCTTTGCAATCATAAGAGCTTAGAGACCTATCTTTTATTTTATTTTGTTTGTTTACTATAATGGAAGCTTATATTCTGAAACAGAATTCTGCAGCAAATACTAAAAAGACATCTATGCAGCTGCAAAAGTGCATTATGCATTAGGTACTGCATTAAATCTTAGTCAATGTTGCCATCAATACTATAAGATACCTTTGAGAGCCAGTTTTTAGGGTCAGGGGCTCTCCAACAATGTGTTGGTTTTGTAAGTGTGTGAAAGCTAGTCTCCTCTTTTCTCTAAAAATTGCTTACTGTTTTCATTATGGAGATTATATTGATAAACCAGTTACTAGGATTAAAAGCTTGATGGTGACTTTCCCTAAGAGTCCTAGGTTGTCTTCCCACCTCATTTGCTACCAAAATGCTGCTCAGGGCTAGCGTATGAGGCCAGTGAATTCTGGATCCCTGGAAACTTTTGTTTGTGAAGGGGAATTAATTAATGTATGGTGAGACTGGGGTGGGCCTGCGTCCCCTTCCTACATATAGATATAGAGATAGAGATCTAGAATCTAGTTTGAGGTCTGGGAAGTGGGAGAGGGCAAAAAGTTGTTTAATGACCCATCCCAAAATGTTAGAGCTGATCACATGCATGTGATGCAATCACTGTGAAGAGGAGTAGACTCTATAGTTTTTGGCATGAGATGGTCAATTGTTTTGTAAACCCACCTCAAAATGCAAAGGCAGACTTTGTACCCATTCTAACTTCTTGTAATTTGGGGAGATATTTGGATAAGAAGCAGATAAATATGTTAACATGTGGCCTTTTAAATTAGCAAACAGTGACATGCTGCTTTTTATTGACATGTACTTTAATCAAGTCTTTAAATAAATTAACTTTCATATTATCTGTCAAAGTTACTTAACAGAAGCACTAACTAAGGAAATCAAAATACTGTTACTTTTGTTGTTGGCAGGTCATTATGCATGGGAGAGGCAGAGGAGTAGCAGGCCAGATGGGCCGAGGACGCTTGATGCCAAATAAACAGAACCTGCGAGTGGTGGAGTGCAAACCTCAGCCCTGTGTTGTGTCAGTTGAAGGGCTTTCTTCATCAACTACTGATGTCCAACTGAAAAACCTGCTGATGTCAGTAGGACCCATTCAGGTAGGTCAAGCTCGGTTTATAATTTTTGTGCCAGAAGTCTTTCATTCTAGAAAACTCAGTTAATTCTCTGACACTAAATACATTATTTTTATTGGCAGTTACTTATATTTGAAAGAATTTTTTCCCACTTTTTGAATAAAATGCCACAAACATAAGCATATAATGAAGTGTTGTAATCATGTCCAAAGGAAGCGTCTTTAGTTATTTATTATCCTTGTTTTTTATGGTCGGTTTACTAATTTACAACATTCAGTAATTATTGTTAATATAAGTTAGTGAGGTTCTTTTGTGACGTTTAGGTCTGATTCTTTAGAATCACTAATTTTTTAAAGGATACTGTCAAGTGATTTTTTTTTAAACTGGATGATTTTTAAACAATCAGTTTTCAGTAGTATATTCTGATATCATAGCCAGACTTTAAAAAAACCTTTTTTTTTTTTTTTTGGAAGGATTTATTCAAATTTTTTATTTCGTGTTATTTAGAAAACTCTTTTCAGGAGCAGTTTGTGAACAAGCCCAAGAACTATACCAAATATGACCCAGCCTAACTCTTGTGCCTATTTCTGTGCATGCACTTCCTGCTAGTGTATGCGACTTATCAGCTAAATAGTGACAATGACTTTAAGCAAAAGGGGAGATTTTCAAAATGCCTATTGAATTTAGAAGCAGAAGTCCCATTGATTTTCACTGAGGAATAACTCTGAAAATATCCACCAAAGTGCTGTGAAATACACAAAGCAAACTTAAAAAAAAAATGGATTCTTTTCCCCTATCTTATCTTTCAATTTTAGTAATTTCATGTGTTCCTTGTAACTCTAGGAACAGAATTTACAGACAGAAATACAGTTGTCATATTGATGCTATTTCTTGGCTTTGAAACCTTTTGAGTTAGGTTATACTATATCGTTGTGTATCCTAGAAAACAGATGTCATAAGGAGGTATGCCTCCATCTCAGTTTCCTTCTTTATTAAATGGGACCCTACTGATTTACCTATGTCTGTAGTTCTGAGAGACTTAACTTTTGTTTGTAAAAAGCTTTGATAAGTGCTACTGTATATGATTAATTATAGTGTTTAAAGAAAACATTGTTAGGTTTTTCTGTATTTGCATACTCAGAACATTCACACACAATAATTTGTCACTTCATCTCCTACAGTACTTTGTACAGAAATTATTTTAAGCCATTCATTGTGCCTAAAATCCTGCACTACAAGGAAGTAAAAGCAAGGGTGGCATTTGCACTATTAAATTGACAGGTTTCAGAGTAGCAGCCGTGTTAGTTTGTATCCGTAAAAAGAACGGGTACTTGTGGCACCTTAGAGACTAACAAATTTATTATAGCATAAGCTTTTATGGACTACAGCCCACTTCTTGGATGCATCCGAAGAAGTGGGCTGTAGTCCACGAAAGCTTACACTCTAATAAATTTTAGTCTCTAAGGTGCCACAAGTACCCCTGTTCTTTTTACTATTAAATTGGTCTGCTTCATTCAATTTCTAAATGTAGGTGTGAGTCCAGCAATTTCTGTTCTAGGGTGTGATGAAAAATCAGAAAACTCTGTGCTGCATTATCTGATTTGTGCATGCAGAGTTTCCATATAAAGAGTCAGTTTTGAAGCACATTTACTCAATTTTTACTTGCTTACTCCTGTTTGAGAATATTAGTAGGAAATTAGCACAAACCTTGCTGTGGAATTATTCAGAGTAAAGAAAACTTACTGTGAACGTGCTGGAAAACTTGTTCACCACTTCCTATTTCATATCAAATACCACAATCGCTTCATTCCTAATGCAGTGTCACAGCACAGTCTTGCCAAGAAGGGCTCATCTACTGTATGGAATTTCTTTCCATTTTTCAGCAGAATCCGATAACGTGGTACAAGTTTGTATGCCCAGGCTAACCAATTGGTAGAATGGATGCAGCTGCACCATTGCTGAAAAAAGAATATTTTTTAGTATAGCTACACCTTCTAGTAACGATTGAGCGCTGGCATTACATCAGGAGTCTAAAGGTTATGGTATTTAATAAGAATTAGGTTAGCAGTTAGTAGCAAAAGCACACCTACATTTGAGTTTACACCATTGCTGGGAAAAACAGATCAGAATTTTCCAGGTGTAGATATCGTTGAGAGTGGTTAAAAGGCGGGGCGGAAGGGGAGAGGGAAGAGGGAGAGGTTTGAAAGGATGGGTATTGTACAGAAGCCTGTTGTATAGAACACCTGCTGCTTTTCATCTTCAAAGTACTGTAGTGATATTAACTAATCCCCACAACAACCTGATGAAATATCATCTGTGTTTACTGATGGGGAAACTGAGGCCAGTAAGTTCCTAGGCTGCAAAGAAAGTTTGTGAGAGAGATGGAATTGAAAAATGTGAGAGTTTAAATTGACATTTTTCATAGTAATGACCAATGTTCACAGGGATGCTCCCTTAATTTTGAAAGAGAGGCTAGAAACCCCAAAGAGAATGAATCTTAGCTAAGTTTTCTTGTGATTTTGACTTAATATTTTTATTAGCATCTGTGCTCAGCACTGTGCAAGACGGAGTTGTGCACAGAGGAATTTGGAATTTAAAGGGCGAGATGAGCTTGGGAGCACCAGAAGAGGGGGATGTGTGTTTAAACATTTTCTACCTCCTGTTTCCTTGCTTTCTTATTCCTACTCTCTCTTCCTTAAAAATGTGGATAGAAAAGGCATTTGACACATGTTAATGGCTGTGGGCAATACAGACTTGGGCCATTAAGAGGGATCTGAACAAACAGAGGAAGGGGGCTCATTGCACAGAGATTGGAGGTTTAAAAGGCCAGAAGGGCAGTGATGCAGGAGAGGGGCAAAGGGAGGTGATGCAGTACAAAACAAGGTCCTAGTGGATCAGTATTGTGCAAATCTCTGAAAGCCAAGTTGAGAGGTTTAAACCTGATACACTGTGCACGAGTGATTCAGACAGGAGACTGACATGATCTGAATTAGAAGTTGTTTTGGATGGACTTTGGGAAGATGGTCTGGGTTTCAGGGAGGACGATGTTCCGGTAGTCCAGACATGGGGTGGCCAGGCCATGGACAAGTATTTTAGCTGTCAGAGATAAGAAATATCTGATTTTTTTTTTTTCTCAACATTGTGGAGGCTTGATAACACATGGATGTGTCAAAGGGGAAAGTGGTGCCAGGGTGACCCTGAGGGGTGAGATCCATAGTGACAGGGAGGCTGGAGTTGTCCTCAGCAACAGAGAAAGGTGGAAGTGGAGAGGATTTGGGGTGGAAAAGAAACTCAGCTCATTTTGGCCATGCCAAGATTTTGCTGGCAACAGATTGCACCAGACAATATACCAGAAAAACATTTGGATACATGGGAGACTGGTCAAGTGTGATAAGCTAGATTTGTGAGCCCTCATCATAGGAATGATAGTTGGAACCATGTGAACAGATGAGATCACCCAGGGATAAAGTGTAGAGGAAGAAGAGCGGGGACCAACAACAGAGCCCTGACTCCACTAGAAAGAGGGAAAGGGAGAAGAAACTCCTGAAAGAACTGTTAGGTAGGAAGCAAACTGAGAGGGAGGGAGGGTGAAGAAGGCCAAGAGAGCACAGGTGCTGAAAAGAAGAAAATCACCTGTACTGAAGGCTGCAGGAAAAGCAGGGGTGAGTATTGGTCCCACAGCTCAGCCAAGAAAAGGTTGTTAGAAACCTTGGTAAGGGTATTTTCAGTGTAGTGAAGCAGGGGCTGTAACAACAGCCTATTCAGATTGCTTAGTTGTGGAGAATAGAGAGGATATTAGGTATTTCTGAAGGCAGTGGGATATGCAAAAGCTTTGACTTTGGGTAAGTCTACACTTACCTCCAGGTCCGGCGGTAAGCGATCTATCTTCTGGGATCGATTTATTGCGTCTTGTCTAGACGCGATAAATCGATCCCGGAAGTGCTCGCCATCGATGCCGGTACTCCAGCTCGGCGAGAGGAGTACATGGCATCGATGGGGGAGCCTGCCTGCCGTATCTGGACCCACGGTAAGTTCGAACTAAGGTACTTCGAATTCAGCTACGTTATTAACGTAGCTAAATTTGCGTACCTTAGTTTGAAATGGGGGGTTAGTGTGGACCAGGCCATAGACTTGCCTGTAGCAAAGTAAACACTTTCCCTAGCAAGTGAGGGACTTTTACCATCAGTTTCTATAGAGTCTTTGTGATGTTAAGTTTGTTGGAGGAGGGGGGGTGTTTCTGGCTCTTACAGTGAGCAACAAAACCAACCAAATCTATGTCAGATGTAAGCCAGTTTTCCCTTCCTCGGTCAGCAGGCCACCCTGATAAGGGGTGTGGACTGCCTGAAGTCCAGGTCCCTTGCCCTAGAGCACTGCCTGAACAGTCCTTCCTCTGGGATAAGGGAAGAAATTCTTCTGACATCCTATGGACTCTACAGGGGCAGAGCCACTCCATGACCACTAGTCCATCCTCAGTGCTGGAATAGTCTCCCGAGTAGTGGGAAGTGACTCGTGTATCCACATAACAGTTGATCCGCTTCCCCTCATTCCCAGTTGCGTAATTGCCCTGCAGCTGGGCTCCTGGCTTCGCAGGGGCACCCATGCCTTGCCTAACCCCCTGTATGACAAAAGTACACTGGTTCCACTACAGGAAAACCCTCTGCATCTATGGGGAGAGGGGGCAGGACTTGCCACTGAGAGAGGTATGCATTTAGAACACTGGTGGCAAATAGAATCAGTCTGGGTGGTACCTACTGGATAATTTGTTAGTCGGAATACTGTAGTGTGCTTTTACATTCCAGCGAAGTATTGTCAGATTTGGTTGTTCTCAGATTGTGGAGGAAGCAGAGCAAGTCCACTGCCATGCCTCAGAGACCTGCCATGTGTAAAAGCTTTGACTTTCTTTTATCCTGGGACTGCACATGAATTTTAGTATCAGGATACACCAACAGGCAGCTGGAAAATGAAATTGAAAAATGAATCTAGTTCTCTGCTCCCTCTCAACATTGCCATCTTAGATTTCACATTAGGATAGTGATGCTGTGAATAAGGGCAATAGGTCAGATCTGATAAGCTGGGAACAGTTGAACTCTGAGGTGGGAGGAGGTCAAGAAGGTATATGCAGTTCGTGGAAAGGGAGAATGCACCATCATTTTTCATCTGGACTTGGGAAGCAGGGGGGGTAATTGTTTTATTCCTTCACATGAATGTTTGAAATGCTTCCTCCATCCTGTCTCATCACTGGACTTCTCACTTTCCCTGTCCCTCTGTAAAGCTGCTCTGTTCTTAGAACAGATGGAAAACCATGACCATGATTCCAGGGATACTGAAAAATGTAATAAAATGCTTTAGGCTCCAGCATAGTTATTGAATCAAGTGCTCTGTTTAAAATAAATAAATAGATAAATAAATATATCATAATTAAAATACAAAAAATGCTTCTTTTTGAATATTGTCCACTGTCCTCTTCATAAACTCTGCCGAGTGGAAAGAATCAATAAATCAGCTATTTGGCAGTTTTTAAATAACATGACATTAAACGAGGTCATAATCAGAATGAGGAACTACAAGATATGCATTGTTTTACATAATCACACTTTTTAAGTGTTTGAAGGTACAAAAGGCTCTCAGGAACTATTGTGTGTTTAAAGCACAGCCTCATAGGCCTGGTGCCAAAGTATGTAATGACATTCAACACAGTTATCGCTATGTAGTAGTGCTTACTAAAGTAGATTGTTAACATGTTGAATTTAAGCAGACTTGTCTGAACTGGATTTATTTTTGGATTGCCAAGAGCATGAGTGTGTCTCATTTTTCCAGCACTACCCTGAAGGTTCCATGTAGTGCTACCTTAACCTGTCTAAGGAGGCTTGATTGCAGCTGGTCGTTACTCTTCTGTATCTGTTGGGACTGTATGGGAGACAGGAAATAATCACGTGAGAAAAATCAGATTGTTCCAGTCGCCAAATAACTTGAGTAATGATGGACCATTTTAGGCAGCAATTCTGTAATAACCTTTAATCAAATATTTCCTTGCACTAAGTGTTTCCCAAAATAGACCATGAGTGTAGACTCCTAGCACTGCTTTATTAAGAGTTAGGATTAGAAAGTTTTTCTCTTGCCATAAAAATAGTTTTTCATGATTGTATGTAAATACAGCTCAGGCTGGTGTAACTCTAGCCATACTCTGAATAAGTTTCAGAATTGTATCCTGATCTCTCTCTTACGTTCCTTTTCCAGTTTTAGAAGGGGAGATGATTGTGCTTTGTTAATACATCCCACTTAGCTTTCTTAGAGTGATGGCACTACCTAGTGCTCAGTCACAGTAATGGCAAGTTTTTCAGTAGTTTTATTCCATAGTGCTGATTCTGTTTTCTGAGCTGAAGCTTATAAGTGACAATGACAAATGGGGTAATGATAGATGAATAATCCCAGCCCATTGGGTTCTTATAGTATCAACAAGGTTCATTTTAGAGTGTGACATTGCACACAAGTCTAGTGACCCATTTGTTCCTCTAGGCTGTGACAACCTTGTATGCTGTCACAACTGAGAATTTTTACTGTCTCCATTAGCGCACTCTGGGAGCAGAGATGGTCATCCCTGCCATAGCCTCCCCATCCTCTTCCCTGGAGCTGGAGGAGAAGGCTGACCCACCAGGGGCATCATCTGGAATCTGAAGTTTTGAACCAAGCTTTCCTGAATCAGGAATTCCCTGTGTGTGTCTGAGACAGAGACACTAGTTGGTTTGGGGGGTCATGCTTTTTTTCCATCCCATCTGTTTTTTTTAAGCAGCTGCAGTTTTGCTTCTAGAATCTGTTGCTAGCAATAGACTGAAAATCCTATATAGTACACAGAGATATTGAAGCAGTGAGAGTGTCGAGGGGGTAGCATGAAAAGAGAGAGAGAGAGTGGCAAAGGGAAAGGGTAGCAGAAAGGAAAGAGGTCAGACACAATAGGAGAAGAAAAGGCAAATGTATCCTGGACCAGAATCCGTGCTGCTTGTCACTCTCAGAAATGAAGTGCAGGCATCAGGAAGTGGTGGAACAATAAAAGAAGACTGAGTTATGTGACCTAAGCTGAGGGAGAAACGAAAATAGAATCTGATCCTTTTAAAATGTTCCTGATGTGCTATCGCTTCACTTATTGGAGAACAGGTTAGATCACACACCAGCATGGAAGTTCATGCTTTATTCTAGTGTGGATCATTTCCTGCAAGCTTTTATCTCTTGGGCTGCCACCTCTCCTAATCTGCCCCATTCACAAAGCCACACTGACTCAACAAGATCTGCAGTCACTGGTGAACTGGTACATGTACAGTTAATATTAAAATCCATTTACTTTTTACCAAAATCTCTCCTTTTTACTTCACTTTCTTTGTCTATATATGGCTCCCATCAGTGAATTAGCTGAACGCCTCCTATCTGTGCTTCCGTTTCCTTCACTATCTGACTAGTCTCCTGTTCCCACCCTCCACTGTCTCTTCTCTTCTCCCTCCTTGTTCAAGTACCTCATATAGGAAGCTCTGGTCTGACCAGTGACTCTTAGCTGTGTCCCCATTGACAGATCTTTTGCATCTAGTCACCAGGCTTCCCCATTCTGGTTCAGTGGCCCCTAGTGGAGACTGCTAGTTTTGCTGTTCCCTCCTTACTGGCTGCTTTTTACACGTGCCTTGGATCAGCTGTGAGCCTGGACACTTGTAAATGTAATTTTAAGGCAGGAGAAGCCAGTGTAACCAGCAATCACTCTGTAGACCAATAGTGCACACGGCCACTGTTAAAGAAATGTTGATGTAGAGAAATAGTCCCTTTAAAATGCCAGGGGTCAGATTGGATGGCCCATGTTGTCTTTTCCAGCCCTACTGTCTGAGTTGACGCTAAACATGAGCATTCCTTAGGCCCTGGCAGTGTTTCTCGGTGATTTTCTTGGAAAATGATGTTTTCCCTACAATTTGCTCACTAAAATAATACATTGTAAAATAAAGGTGATGATAAATGAGTTATCAAAGCACCAGTGATTTTAAAGTACTGGTTATTTGTACTTTTCTTTTGCACAATAATTCTGTACACCCAGCTCTACCCATCAGTACACGAGGTACGTTTACTCTGCTAACAAAAAACCAACAACTCCCACCTATGGCAGCAAGTCTGAGAGTCTGGATTATCTGACTCGGGCTCATGCTAGGGGGCTAAAAATATCAGTGTAGAAGTTTGGACTTGGGCTGGAGCTCGGGTTCTTTGACCCAACACCTACAATGCTATTTTTAGCCCTGTAGTGTGAGCCCCTTGAGTCTGAGTCAGTTGATCCAGACTCAGAGATGCGTTGCCATGGGTCTTTTTTTGCAGTGTAGACATACCCAAGGAAGCAAAAGAATGGGCAGTCAAGATTGGTATTAACCTCTGTCCTATAGCCACCTAACTCCCTTTGCTTCTTCTATATAGCAAACACGGAGTCTTTGCCTGAGCTTTTTGTTTGGTTCTTATCTAGGAAATGGAAGATCAGTGGGAGAGGAAAAGTGGGAAGGTTTGTGGGAGCAGAGGATGGAAGGGAAAGATGGGTAGAAGAGTATCATTCTTTGGTGCCAGCTGGCCACTGAGCTGCTCTCAGGACAGGGCAGTCGTGCTGCCTCCTCCCCAGTCAGACTCTGTTACAAATTGTTTTTGTTAACCTGTGAGCACTTCTGCAGATCTTGCATGCTATGCTGGCAACCTCGTCTGTATAGGACTTCCAGCTTCTATTCACCCTCCAGCCACTTTCCTTCCTGGAGAGGTTAGAGGCAGAAGACTTCTGCTATATTTTCTACAGTGGTAAAACACCGTCTGAAACGTATGGCCTCTCTTCCCTGGGATTAATGGAACTGGGTTTTTGTTTGTTTGTTTGTTTTTTCCAAAGTGTGTGTGTTCTCCACTTTTCATTACACTCTGGTTTATTGACAGGTTTCAAGTGGAACCATTCCCGTCACCTCCAACTCCCCTCCCTGTTCCTCAGTTTCCCAACCAGTTCAGTTGGAAACAGGTTTTTTACTGCTGAGTGTTCCTAGGGTCCCATGGGACAGACAGGGAAAAGAACAATCTGCTGAAAAATATCAACATACATAGTTCAGGCTTTCAGGTGAATAACTGAGTCCCTGTTAGCCTGAATTCATTTTTCTTCAACAGAGTATCACTCACATAGGCTTAACTGTTGATGCAATTCAGATTGTTGAGCAGTGCTAATCTATAGCAAACAATGGTGATCTCTTAACTTTATACATTTCTCAATCTTAACTATAACAGTGCTATCACCCCATTATAATACACGAATGCTTCCTATGGTACATCTGTGACTGTGTCATTTTCCACCTCCAGCTGTTTTTATAATACAGCTTTGGAAAAAAGACAGCTTCTTCTGAATTTTCAGGGCTCAGAGCTTTTGTCTTCTGCACCCTTCAGGAGAAAGGATGGATAAGGGTTTATAGAGCTGCAAAGTCTCTCAGCTGAACTGAATTGGCTGGCCAGCCCTCCTCAGTCAGATGTATCAAGCTTAATCTCCTCCATCTCTCATAGATCTAATTTTAAAGGCACTTGATCTGTAGGCCAGGGATGTGTCTTCACTTTCAGGAGAGGAGATGGGTGGGAGGTAAATGATCAGAGTTAGAAAGTGCTTCTAAATCCCCTTGGGGGTGATTCTGTGTGTGTTTCCAGGAGTTGTTCCATTGTAGGTCCTTAACTTTTTCTGAATGATCCTGCTCCATTTCCTCTGGATCTGTTGTAGTGGCAAATCCTTTGCGTCTGAGATGGATCCAAGAGGAGGGCCTTCATCCTCTGCTGCTCCATCCAGTTAGGCCAAGTTATCCAAATGAAGAGTATGTTCCTTGAAATTTGAATCTGTTTCTTTTGAACTCCTAAAGTCAGAAGAAATCTATTGCTTGAGACTAGAGGTTGCTGAAAAGTGACTGGACTTCCTGTGTAGCTCAGTGCAGCAGTACCTAAGCCACACAGGAGGCAGAGCTGCAGAACCAAGCTGCCATAGGGGGAATCCAGCTAGCTGTTTTTATGAAAAATTACTTTCTAGGATTGGTAGGGTAGTGTGAAAAGAAACCAACAAGTTTTTAAATTGTACTTGATAGCTATATGATATTGGTTGTGCGGAGATGGTAGATTATAAATAGATGTATTATAGTGAAACATAGATAGGCATTGAGACTTCATATTATGAGTAACTACTGTCTTTATATGTGCAAGATACATCACTGTATAACATATGGATAGTACTGGGTAGCCCTGATACACAAAAGAAGCAAAGTGAGCACTTGAAAATGTAAGGGATTTTTTTTTTTTTTTTTACATGAAAGAAAGTACACGGGTGAGGGAGTGGGACTAACAGTTCTGAAATGCTTCTTAGGGAGTTTTGTACAAGTCAGCTAGATAATTGTTAAAAGGAGGAGGGAGTTTTTAATAGTGGTTTGGACAGAAGTCTAAATAAATTTGTACAGAGAATGCTGAAAATAACTTTCTTGTGAGGTTATTAGAATGGGGGTGGGTGTGTGTGTGTATACACACACACACACACACACACATATAATGTACACACAAACTCTTATGAGAAGGAGTTATATATACTAGTAATGGTTAGTTTTGTCTCCCTGCTAAAGACAGCTCTACACCAAAACTAAGGCTATTACATTGAATATTATAGCAATGTAATTATGATATACAGATTAATTAATTGTATGTGTATTTTCCTAGCACCTGCATTTGGAATCCAAAAAGCAGAAGCTGGTAAAGTAAGTTTTAGGATAACAAACTTTTACAAAATTATGGGATTCTAAACTTCATAGTATAATTTTTTTTAATACCATAAGGCCTGATACACCTCTACCTCGATATAACACAACCCGATATAACACGAATTCGGATATAACTCGGTAAAGCAGTGCTCCGGGGAGGTGGGGCTGTGCACTCCGGTGGATCAAAGCAAGTTCAATATAACGCAGTTTCACCTATAACGCGGTAAGATTTTTTGGCTCCACGAGGACAGCGTTATAGCGAGGTAGAGGTGTACTGCATTTTTCTTGTGCAAAAGTTTCATTTTATTCAGAGTATCACTGTTAGCTTCAGTAGGAGCGTGACCAACCTAAGTTTGTGTATCACCCAACATTAAATGTATGGAAGATAATGCAGTAGATTAATATGGTAACATGTCATCTATTGAGACTTCAACTGAAATGCAGTTCAAGTCAGTTCAATGGAACAGTTTCCCTAGTTGGCGTTAATTTATGTTTCATACAACTCATCAGTGATTGAGAAGATTGTCTAACTCAGGGCTAGAATAACAGGTCAACATTAAAGTGCACTGTCAAAATTGCATGCAGACAACATGTACCTGCACTGTGTGTGGTTATAGCCCAGTAGTCCCCAAACTGTCGGGCGTGCCCCCTTGGGGGAGCACAGACGAACATTCAGGAGGGCATGGCAAGGCCCAGGCCAGCCTCAACAGGGGGCAGGGAGGGAGCACTACCCAGCCCTGCTCTGCCCCCAACTCCATTCCAGCCCCGCCTGCAGCCACAGCTGCTGCCCCGGCTCCCGGCCTCCACTGCAGCTCCGGGTCCTGGCCCCAGCTCCCGACCACAGCTCTGGCTCTGCTCCTGAGCCCACTCCCAACCATGGCTCCCAGGAAGATGCAACAGAAAAAGTTTGGGGACCGCTGCTGTAGCCAGTGCCATCAGTCCTTAGTTTCCTAAGCAGAAAGTTCATAGTTTAGGAAGAAATAAACTGAAAAAATATTACCCCAAAACCAGAACATAACTGATTTTTTTTACCAAGTTTTCATTGGTGAATTGAACAATCCCCACAAATCTGTTGGGCTGTGACATAAGTACACATGAATTTTTTTTAAATAAAAGGCAAAACAAAATACATTTGAAGCTAAGATGCTACACGCTTTCTGTCTGTAAGGAGGCTTGGGGTAGCTATTTAAAACTGTAGTATTGTATATGCCAAGTAGTTTACAGTTTAAACTAGTGGCCTAGTTTATTTTTGTCCTTACTAGAAAAATTATTTTTTGATCCAAAATAAGCCTAAACTGTATTGTATGAACCAGATATTGAGTGTAAGATTGAAAGTGTCAACACTTAATATGATGCTAAACTATATGTTAAGTGATTGTCAGCTAATGTTAAAAAGAAAAAACTAAATAATACCAGTTTGAAACAAGCTTGCATCATTTTCACTACAATGTTAGTTTAAGTGCAGCAAATGTTAGTTTTTGTTCAAGCTGTTTGGCTTGAATTAAGATCCCTTTACTAACATGTTTTATTTAAGATTCAACCTCGTTAGTAAAAGAAATTAGATCTTTCACTTTTGTTTCGCAGTCTTAAATTTTATGTTGCCAGTTCATCTTCAGTATTACACAAGCTAGTCCTGTACAGTATTTATATACAATGTAACATAACAGAAAATGGAAGAACATAATTTTAGCTTGAGAGGTTTTTGTTTAGCCTTGTAACGTACTCTTGACAATAACCCTTCAAAAAGTACTCAAAGGGACAAATTGAGACCTGGTTCTAAATGAGCACAAATCAGTCTTGATATAATGAAGTTAATTAGCCAATAAAACCTATATTCTATCTAATGGAATTACATTTGTAAAGTCTTTAATTGTTTTCAGTTATAATATTTAGTTACCTTGAGAATAAGTAATATTTTGTAGGTAGAACTAACATGAAAAAATGTCCTAATTGCAATAATTGAAACTGTAATTGTTTGTGGAGATACAAATCAAAATATTTCCTAAGGAAATTGAACAAATCAAGCACTTGAAGGTAAATTTAGACCTGATGTAAGTAGATACAATTTCCACTGAAATTCATTGGAAATATTTTCATTTTCGTTGCCACAGTATTACATATTTGCAGCTGAAATGAGCATCGCTTTTCCATACTAGTTCTATCTGGAAAATGGCACCTTGAACTCCAGTCCACACCAATAAGTAGTATAACCGAAAGTAATTTAGAAGTACTTTTTTTAAATGGTTGTGTTTCTCTGTGCAAATGCACGCCACAACAGAAGAATCATTGACAAGCGATGATGCACCTGTATCTCAATATAACGCTGTCCTCGGGAGCCAAAAAATCTTACCGCGTTATAGGTGAAATCGCATTAAATTGAGCTCGCTTTGATCCACCGGAGTGCGCACGCACCCCCGGAGCGCTGCTTTACCACATTATATCTGAATTCGTGTTATATTGGGTTGCGTTATATCTGGGTAGAGGTGTATAATAGCCAAACCCTTTTGTCAACAAAATTTACAATCTCACATGAAGTACAGGTAAATCACATGCCGTAAGATTATTTTTTAATGCTTTCTAATTCTATTTGCTAACATATAGATTTCCCTGGTTAATTAATGTACCGTTTATCAAGATGGCTCTCTTTAGTCAGTCTCCTTTTATTAACCTATTGTTTTAATTATGGAGGCAACTTGCTCAGAATAATGTCACTGTTAAAGGGAGATGGGCTGTAAACTCACTGGTTAACCAGTTTTTGGCTTTGTGCATCTCAAGTAGGTTTGTGGAATGATACATCAGTAGTTATTGTGAAAAATCGTTCTGTAGCTAAATACAGCTTCTTCTTTTTTCCTTCAATTGACTGTGACAGGAGGCTGGAGCCTAAAGCAATGGGAGAATGTCCTGCAGTAGTTGAAAGAGAAACACCTAACATTATTGTGAGGATCAGTTATTAGCAAAAGGGCTGAAGATTGTTCAGGCAAGGGGAGAGAGCAGCAAATGACAGAGGAGGACTTGCGGAGTGCAGCTGATGGGACATATCCCTGTGTTTCTTTTTCACTTACACTGGCTGATGGTACTCTTAAGTATTTCATCCCTTCAGTGAAGTTAAGCGGATTTTTCTCTTGTTAAACTGCCACATTCTGTGGCAAGCGACACAGGAACAGGATTTGCTTCTCTTGATTTGATTATATTAATTACTTCATCAACCTCTGTTTTTCAAATGTTTGCTGCTGCTTGCTTTAGTACACCTAAGCACTCTCTGTTATTGAGTATGCAAGAACAAGTGACAAATTCAATAAATATTTCAAAAGTGTTTCTCTAGTCTGTATAATAAGATGGTGTTGAGAAATTAAATTTATATTAGATACTGTTCTATAAAAAGGGAGGAGGGATAGCTCAGTGGTTTGAGCATTGGCCTGCTAAACCCAGCGTTGTGAGTTCAATCCTTGAGGGGGCCTCTTAGGGATATGGGCAAAAATCAGTACTTGGGCCTGCTAGTGAAGGCAGGGGGCTGGACTGGATAACCTTTCAAGGTCCCTTCCAGTTCTAGGAGATAGGATATCTCCGTTAATTTTATTTTATTTATAAATCATAATAGTACAGACTCCACTAAGGATGAAGTCAGAAGCAGAATCTTTTGCAGCTCCTCACCCAGTCCAGCGGATACGGTATAGGAGAACTGAGCTCATTTGCAAACTCCTCAGCAGATGTTGCATGGTACTTGATTTCTGTTATTGTTCCTTCATCTGTAAAATGGGGTGATGGTACTTACCAACCTTGTAAAGAGTTCTACTGATGAAAAATGGTAACTATATAAGTACTAAGCGTATAGGTTTTGAAAAAGTGCCCTCTGTACTGAAGAGCTTGCAAACTACTAAATTGCAATGACTTAGCAATGTATTTTTAATGTTGTGGTAGACTTTAGCAAAACAATACAATACAAACTTGCCAAGCTGGTGCTGAGTAGGTTTGCTAAATCATATTTTTGGGAAAGAACATGGGGGAGCTATTTGGGATATTGTTTTCCAATACACCCATGGGACTGCTCCAATGAAAATATTCTGCTCCTAAATGTTTAAAACTTAGTGTTCCATTTGTTCTGTACTCCTTACAAAAGTCTCTTAGCTTTCCTATTAGGGATCTGAGCCAAATTACAGCACCCCAGTTTTTACTTACTTTGCAAATATGAAGGTGCTAATTTCCGGTAATCTATATCTTTTTTTTCCAGTGGATTGCTGGAACAGGAAACTTTAATAATAAAAAAAAAAAAAAAAAAAAGTTATATTCTAAAAATATAAAGATTTTTTTGGCAGGCACAGAATTTCTGTAGCATAAATATTTAGATACTTTTATTATCATTTTAAGATTCAGCTTTCCTTTACATGTTCAAAATTATTTTTAAGAATTACTTGGAAATATACACAAGTACATTTTTTAAATTACTATTTTTCAGCAAGGTAAACAACTTCTTGCAAACACAAAGAATAGAATAAGTGTCAATATGCATACGATTACTTTCAACAGCAAGTTAAAGATCGGAATTGTATTACGTAGTTAAACTGCTCAACTTTGACTTGGAGTAATGGAATAAATTACTTTAATTAAGCAGGACAAGAGAATGCAATTTTTTTTGCCTTATGTAAAATTTTAGCTAACGTCATTCAAACTCCCAAAGAAAAGGGAAAGTCCACATGAAACTTTGCATGTAATGTGATCTCTTTGTAAAGAACACTGTAGCTTTAACAATAAAACATTAAGACTTGCTGTTTACAGTGGAAATGTAATATTAAACTTACCCTGCCAATGTTTCTAAGTTTAACACTGACCAGCCTCCAAAATTTTGACATATTGAAGATCTTGTTAGGTGGCTGGAAATCCTTAAAGTAATGACTTCCCAACCTTTCTTAGTTGTAGTCCTCATATGGCATAGAGTATCCGCACCTGACCCCCTGGATTGCCCATGTCTTACCCTGAGACTGTTGCTACCTGTTCTTTGCCCATCTTCTCACTCTCATGGGTTTTTGTTGTGTTTCTTCCCTGTCTCATTTTCCTTCATATGTATTTTTCTGCAGGTTGCTTTCCATTTTTTCCCCAGTTTCTCTCCAGTTTTTTCCATTCCTTCTGTCCATTTTCTTCAACTCTTGCTGTTGTCGCCTTCTTTCCTTTCTCTCTCCTTAGTTCCCAACTCCCTGTCTTTATCACTAAAAGAACAGGAGTACTTGTGGCACCTTAGAGACTAACAAATTTATTAGAGCATAAACTTTCGTGGACTACAGCCCACTTCTTCGGACGCATACCCACGAAAGCTTATGCTCTAATAAATTTGTTAGTCTCTAAGGTGCCACAAGTACTCCTGTTCTTTTTGCGGATACAGACTAACACGGCTGCTACTCTGAAACCTGTCTTTATCACTGTTATCTTCTCTTTTCTTTTATTTTCATCAGGACTCTTCTCCCTTCTCCTCACCCTCCAACCCCGACCCCCACTGGTGTGCTGTCCTCCTTACTGTTTCCCATTCTCATTCCCCCACTCAGTCTTCCCATGCTTGGAAAGGCATTCCTACAGTATGTTCCCTCTCACCTTTATCATCTCTGTTTCTACTACTACCCAGTGCTGCCCCCTACCACAGAGCACAAGGAACAGCGCTGTGTACACCACTTAGTGTAGAGGAAGAGAAGGAACCTAAGGTCAGGGACAGTTGGAACAGCAGCCCCCCGAGGAGGGAACAGAACTTGGCACCCCAAAGGGTCAGGAACGCTAGGCTGGGATTCCCTACATGGAAGTACAGTATCTCTTTTTAAAATGCTTGATGTGCATGACGAATCCAACATCCTTCCCCTTTCTAGACCAGTGCAGCATGCCTCTGTCAGCTCCCAGAGGGGTATGTAGCATATCACTTACCTATTCATGTACATTATGTGCTGCAGCACTGGGATGTATGTACTCTATCTGTAGAAATGATACAGATTAGTGTGTGTAGTTGGACTCTCTCAACCTAGGCATGTGAAATGCTCATCCTACGTCATGCAGACACCAGGCTGACAGGAAAGTGGGGAAGAGTAATGTGGAAATGCAGTCTTTTCTTGTTTTCTTTCTCTGCTTACGACTCCTTCATTCTCTGTTCCTTTTGCCTTGGAATTCTGATTGGTGCCCCATGATGCCTTTGGTATGAGCAACACCGGCAATGAAGGGCCAATCAGGAGGAGATTGCTCTGAAGGAATCAGAGGGTGCCAAAGTACTGGGTGATAGGCCCAGTTAGCAGACTTTTCTTTGCCTTTCAGGCTCAATGCTGGTCACTTGGGAGTTATGTTTAAATAAAACGTTCAGTAATGTTACGTCAGTTTTCAGCTCCATCAGTGTTGATAGTATCCTTGTATAAGTAAAAAGAGGATAGTTTGAAATAGTTGCAGCAGGTGTGTTTCTCCATAAAGCACAACTGTCACAATTAATGTGGATATTTGTCTGCCACTTAATAGACTCTGAATCCTGGTAATAAAATGGCAAAAATTTGCCTTTGTTTGCTATAATAGTGACGTCCGTATGCTTGATAAATGTAGCATGAGATTACTACAGGAGCCTCACGGAACTGTGGATTTGTATTAATTTTTTCATTCCTATATTAGAATGTAGATAGTGAATTTTGGCTGAATACTGACTGGATAATGTACTCCAAATACTCTGGACTACTGACAAACATAATTATTCACATGTTACTCAAATTCTGTGATTGAAATTAGCATGAGACAATTGTGGAGGCAAAAAACACTACAGAAAGTCTTTTGTCAGTGATAGTGTACCACATGACTAAGCAAATAAGTTTGTGCCAAATACAGTAGTTATAACTAACACATTTTCTCAGCATTTCTTTGAAGGGAATAAAGCTTCTTTGCCCCAGCCTTCACATCCAGGGTGAAATTTTAGGGGTTCTTTGTCAATGAACACCTTGTATATATGGCTGTATGTCCTCTGCACTTAAATTTTAATATTTAAAGCCATGCAGTAAATTTCAGTAAAGCTCCAAGACATAATATACCTATCTCATAGAACTGGAAGGGACCCCAAAAGGTCATCGAGTCCATCCCCCTGCCTTCACTAGCAGGCCCAAGTACTGATTTTGCCCCATAGCCCTAAGTGGCCCCCTCAAGGATTGAACTCACAACCCTGGGTTTAGCAGGCCAATGCTCAAACCACTGGACATGTAGCATATCTCCCTCGCAAGGCCATACAGATAAGGACTATCGACCCACATCTTGTCTCCAGAGGGGCAGGCTTTAATATTTGACTCCTCATTTCCAATAGATGGGTGCCTCCCAGTAGTAATACCTGTGCTTGTACCATACTATGCTCTTCCTCATTCCAGGAGGCACCAGCAGCAGTGAGAAACCATAAGGAACAGTGTCAGTTTCATAATATTGGTACCATTGTGAAATAGCTATTGTTCAGGAATGTGGTGCTGACTGAATGGCCCCATTCTGTTGGAAAAGACTGAAAGGAAGAGAAAATGAGGGGAGACCACAGAGAAAATTGAAAAAGAAAACCGCAATAAAGGGCCAAGAGAGTGGGAAGTCACAGGTTAAAGGGGGGAAGGAACAGGAAAATGAACGAAATCTCAAGTATTTCTCATTGGGTCTGATTCTCATTTATACTACAGCCCTTTCACATTGCTGTGGTAATTAAAGGGGCCCTAAAGTGAGCATAATTTCACTGCTAGCATGGTCTCAATGTAAATGAGAATCAGGCCCATCGAGATTTCTTAGTAACAGTTTTTAGTTTTGGGTAGGAGGGGTTCTCAGTGCCGTCCACTAGCTTGAAGAATTTGTGCTGAAGTTTTATATTACAAATATACTGTAATCTTTCTAATAATTTAGGGGGGAAAGTTTGTCTAATGTAGCAAATGTGATCCATTTGCAGATCTTCTCAAAAAACATTTAGTTTACACACCTGCATTCTTGTACCCTGTACGGGCAGAAGAAACACGTTGAAATCATCATGCCTGTTGCTATTTTTTAAACGACTGTCCAACCTGAAGAGCCTGTCTAGCCCCTGCAATCAAGTTATTTTTCCTATTTTTTGGTACAAAACTTTATTTCATGCTTTCCCATAATCAAACAGTAGAAAATGTCAGTCACATTAATGTCATGTTTGCGATTTAATTTTAGTATGTAACAACTGAAAAACTGGTGTTTTTAAAGATTGTGTATAATATATGATATGAATAGAAAATGCTGTAGTGTATGATGGGAACATCATATCCTTGTGAAGAAAGTTTCATGTTTGTAGTATATACATACATTGTATGTAGAAATGTGAATACTTTCCTGTTAAATTGAATGTTTTTCTTTGTTCATGGAAATGTCTCACTGAAAGAAGAGTACAATTATTTTCCTATTAATGTTCCATAAGTAGGTTACCTACATCTTAAAAGAAAAAATTAAAGTAACAGCCTTACCTCACTGGTGCCAGTGTAGTTTTCTGTTGTAATCAAAATGCGTCTCTAAACATGCCCTAAACACTCGGTGAACTTCAGACATTTATGCTTCATGCATATCCTATGAAGGAAAACCCCCAAAACCCTCAGTGGAAATATTCATGCAAGTTTACACTCAAATTCTGGGACACAGGTGGAATAAATGGCATATTAGAAGCAGTGTCATGGTCCCTCCTCTAAAATGTAGGCGTTTAGGACTGTTGCCACAGTTATGCTCATGGTTGAATCCTATGTTGATAATGTAAGGATTACTTTAGCTGACCGATTTTTTTTCTTTCCTTGGGATTGCCACCTAGTAATGGAATTTTTGGGTCAGGTGTCTTCAATTATTATTTTTCTTCCCTTATTCTTTATGGGACATCACAAATGGTGATGGATAGGATATGCTTGCCATTCTGAGGAAATGGTCTGTTAAGCAAACCTACCTGGGTTCTCCTGGTATAATATGTGGTTCATTACACACCTGACTTATTCCTGACTTACAGTGAAATTAAATTATTCGTGAAAATAGAATAGTTGTTACTCTACGGTCAGGGAGAGTCAGTATGCAATGATTGTCACGGTCGCCGCTCACTTTTGACCATTTCCCTTTTTGTGTGCTCCAGGAGTCATGTTAACATATATGCCTATGCTCATCATTGTTTTTTATTGGTTTCATTTTTAGCACAAATGCACTTGACCACATTCCAAGGTACACTTCTTTCATGCTTAAATTGCTCATTTTTTGTCCTTCCTTGTTTGCACACCTTACCTCTACAATTGGGCCATTGATGCTTTAATGCCAGCTTCTTTGCCTTAGATGGTAAAATAGTAGTCTAGGATCCATTTTGCAGGATTAAAATTGATAGAAAACAAAAAAGCTTAATGTATTTGGCAACCAGTTAAAATGGGGACACATCATTATACTGCCTTGCAGTTCTTCACTGAGAGAAATCGTGAAGACCACACTAAACTACCTAGCATAAAACTCTGATATCCCCTGCTAAGTTAAGAAATATGAAGAATTTAAAGAATGAATGTATTCAAGGCAAAATACACTGCCCCCACTTGCTGTAAAGTTATAGTTCTTTTTAGCTGGTAACAAACAGTGACCAAAAAAAGCAATAGTTTTGTCTAGAAACTCCCAAGAATGATGCTGCTCGCTCCCTGCTTTCAAATATTTTGGAAAAATCGGGGTGTTGAAGGCTATTTAAATAAATATTTTTTTAACTTCTGTTTTGTAAAAGAGCAAACATCTTACGTCCCCCACAGCGACAAATCTGGATATTGCCCCTGAAACTTTGATAATGCTCCTTTAATTTGAAGCAAAGGAAAAAAGTTACGGTGCAAGTACCCATTACATGGCACTGGCTAGAGAAGTCCTTGAGCAGCGGAGATAAATGGAGAGCCTCTTGCAGCTACCACACAAGAGCACAGGCAGCATTTACTTGAGATCAAGTGAGGAAGCATCCATTCAGAGCCATGCTGGCTACATGTGTTTGATTTTGTCTCCTCATTCTAAGGAGAGTAGTGGGTTGCTGTAGGAGAGATCTAGCCCCATTTTTTAGAGATGCTCCATTCAGCAATGGGGATTGGAGTCTGCAGTCAGGTAGTAATTCTGCAATCACAGAATTGTGAAGCACAACAGATGGAATAAAGTGCACAAAAAAAGGGTCTACGGTCTTTTCCTTGTTGCTTCTTTGTAATACAAAAAATAGGTGATAAGTGATTTACAGAAACCCAAAAAGGTAAAATCCCTGCTCCAGACAGCCTGCTATACAATCTAAGGGTATGTCTACATTGCCCACACCCTAGAAAAAGTGTGTTCTGAACTCAGGTTACTAACCTGCATCACCAAACTCAGCTTAAAATAGAAGAGAAGACATGGCAACTCAGGTGAGCAGCTCGAATTAAAACCTATAGGTGAGTCTGGCGGGGAGAACTCGACCAGCTAACCAGAGTTAAAAGCCAAGTTGCTGTGTCTTCACTCCTGTTTTAACCATTCTAACTGCTGGTAACTGGACAGCCGAGGCCCTGCCCTTGCCCCACCTCTTCCCCCCAAGGCCCCGCCCCCATTGCTCGCTCCTCTTCCCCGTCCCCTGTTGCTTGCTGGATCGTCTCAAGGAGCCTACCTGCAGGTAGGAGGCAGCTCTGGCTGAGCAGGGACTGGTACAGGGTAATGACCCAGCACCTCCCCCGGTAACCGGACTTTTGGTTCGTGTGCCATTTTGGGTTGCCTGTTCCCCTTTTTGACTGGATTTTCCAGTTGAAAACCAGGAATCTGGCAATCCTAAATGGCACCTGGACACACAAGCCAAAAACCCAACTGTCCGGGTAAAGGCCGGATGGGTGGCAACCCTAAATTGAACCTGAGTTAAGAATACACCTTTTTTTTTTTTTTTTTTTTTTTTTTTTTTGCAGAGTAGACCTGCCCTTAGACATGATGTAGTGATACTGTGACAGTCGCAGGAACAGTGTGAGGAAGAACAATTTGTTACAGTAGTAAGATCACATGTTGATTCTGTTTTAGATTGTGCATGTCTTGAAGTTTTGTTGTGTAAGAAGATATTCCAGCCTTTATGGCTGGAATACTTTAGAGTCGGGATGTGTCTACACTGCAGCGTAAGGCCAGGGTTAGTAGAACTTGAATTAGCAGACCCTGGGTTTATTAAGCTAGGGCTTGAGCGTCTACACTAATTTGTAACCCCAGGATAGGAATTGTTGAGTCCTGGCTCACAGCCTGGCGCTCTTGTATCTACACTGTATTATGTAGACCTGAGTCCAGCTATGGATATCTGAGACTTTCTAGCGCCCTCCCAAAATGTGACTACTTTAGCACTTTGTTCATGATGCATTGTGGGAAGACTCGTCTGTCCATCAAACTTGACTGTCCAGAGGACAAAGAAAGGCTGTCTGTGGGGTTGTGGGATATTTTTGGCGGACTTCCAGCACACAAGTCCAGTGGGGGTGCATCTACACTGTACAGCAATAAGACTTGAACCCTGGCTCCCGGCTTGACTCGGGCTCGGATCCTCCACCCCTATGGAGTTCTGGGACTCTGGGTCCGAGCCCTGGGTTAGTGCAATTTGTGTGTAGATGGAAGGGGGGGGAGTGCCAGGCTTTGAGCCAGAGTTTGAGCTTTGGGCTTATATTGCAGTGTAGACTTACCATTAGTTTGAAAAAATAATTCCCAGAAACCTCTTTATTGGTGGGCTGCAAATTGGGATTAATACTTTTAATTATAGTTTTATCAATTCCCATGAAAGTTGAAGGGTGCCTTATATACAGTCTCTTCAATTAAATTTTCCCTCTCCCAACTTGAACATAACTCTGGACTTCATAGGTTGTATATTGGCCTTTGGAGAAAGGGATGTGGGGCAGATCTTCTTTTAGGTGAGTCTCCAGTCATGCTGAATATTTATGTTTATGTATCAGTATCTGCTTATTATGCACATCATGTGTAAATATATTTTTTTACATTTCTCAGATTTCTTCCAGTTGCATTATACGTGAAAAGTTTGCCATTATAATAATTAAAATGCTAGTTTGTAACTTTAGTTTCTGATCTTAGCTGGCAATCAGGAGTTACCAAAGCACTGTAACTATTGTATTTCAGTACATTCTGTAAATTTCCCCTAATGTCTGTCAAAAGCCAGTCCTATATATTTTTATGAAAATACAGATGGAATGTGGCCTCGTGGTTACAGCATATGGCTTGATGTCAGGAGATCTGGATTTTGTATCTGGTTCTGTCACTGTCTGTCTTGTGTGTATCCCTGATCTTTCAATCTGATCCCCGTGGCTAGACCCCCGCACCTGGGCCCATGTGGATACTCCCAGTGAAGTTAGTGGGGCTCTTTGCAGATGCTATGGTCCATCCACATAGATCAGATTGAAGGATTAGGCCCTAAACTTCAACAAGATACTTAGGCATCGCTGCCTCGGTTTCCCCATCTGTACAATTTAGTTTGGACTCTTAACCTCTTCTCTTGGAAAGCTCCAGTGCGTTTCCAACTTGATTTCTGACTGAAAGCTCTCCATATAGAACAGCAGGGAACTCCAGTTTCACATCTCAGCTATCTAAATAATACTAACCGTCTAATTCCCTTTTACAGGCCAAAAAGCATTTCTGGTAACAGAAAAATGACCAGTTTTGCAATGTCTCTGAAACAAAGATAATGAATTTTTTTGTAGAAATTGATCATATCTGAGAAAACTGTATTTTTTGTCTTCCATAGAGTTTACAGATGCTTCCTCAGCAACGGAAAGCCATAGCGAAATTTAAGGAACCCGCACATGCATTAGCATTTCAGCAGAAATTCCACAGGTAAATATTTAGCCATTGATTCATTCTTTAGTTTTTCTGCCCTCTTTAAAAGCTGAAATCATGGTGGTCTATGACAGTTTCATATTCAAACATATATTTTACTACTGACCTTCAATAAAACCTTGTTTTCTACTCTCCATACACATAGTAGTATACGTTTGTGTGCCGAATATACTAACTATATTTCTTTAACATTTTACAGGCATATGATAGATCTATCCCACATTAACGTGGCTTTGATAGTTGAGTGAGCATAGCTGATAACGCTAATAGAAGCATACTGTGGAGCTACATAGGGAGAAGATACGAAGGCAAAACCATCAGGATCTGAAGTCTTTTCAGTTTACAGTCTTTCTTTAACTGCTCTGTAGAACTACAGAAAGTAACAAGATTTCCTCAGGATAAGCTGAACTTAAGAGGATCTAGCAAAGTGGAGTTTTGTGTTCAATTTCTTCACATTCGGTTGTAACCCCATGGAACTACAGATTTTTTTTCAAAGTGCTTACAATGCATGTAGACATTGTTCTTCAAGATCGTACTGTGTGATCACAGTGACTTGAGTTGAGAAAAAGAACACTTACATTGAAAAATTTAAAGTTTCTTCATAGCAAAGAATATTTGATAATGGTTGCTCTTATCTTCAGTGCAGGGTATTTAAATGAGAACTCACTTCTCTAAACAAAACACATGTATGTTGTTCCTCTGAGAAGATAGAAGGTGCATTCTTATATAGATTAAGACGTGGCCTACTTGATTTATGATGATATTCTGAAAGGCTTTGGAGGTGACACTGGAAGGCTGTAGTTTCTGTTTTTGTAAATATGTTAGATCGGTTTTTGCATCTTCTAGTCTGACACGTTCCCTCTTTACTCCCTCCCCCCTCGCTTTGTGAAATGAAAACACGCTGTAGGAATAACATTGCTACATTTTCCCCCATAGTTTAAAACAAAGGATCTCAATCTTCACTTTTCAGTAGCATAATGGGGTAGTTTACTCCAAGTAGTAATTTATTACAGTTTAGATTGTTTTTTAAATGGGATTGCAAGATACGAGGAAAAAGTGAAACACTTAAGCTCATTTTAAAAATAGGGTGACACAGAGAAAGTGGTACATTCCCAATAGCGTTTCTTTGTGCCACTATTGCAGAGTATGCTTCCTCTTAATCTTTGTCAATTAGTATTTTTCCTTGAAATTTAGTTTGTGACTAATGCTAAACCATTTAAAAAAAAAAAAACATCATAGTAAAGGCATTAGAATTGTGACATGGTGTTCCCCACAAAGATGGGATTATGAGGATGTTGTTACGCTGTGGGTGAAATTGGCAGTTCTAAAAATTATGTACAAATATTAAAGGAGATTGGATTTTATAGTTGGTAAAATTCATTATACTTCCTTTGGGTTAGAACCATCTGGATGGCATTTCCAAAGGAACACATTTTCAGTTACTTTTGGACAAATTTAGCAAAATGCCATTGTTTACATCCGATTGCAGGTTTTATGAAACATTTTCTTAGTTTTTATTTGGTGGGGTTTTCCTTCATTCTTTATTTTTAGCATATACTTTTGAGTGCTGACCTACTTTTTGAAGTGGGCACCTACGGAAACTTCATAGTCTTTGAGGATACTCAAGTAACAGAAACAGAAAAAACACTAACATGATGTAGTGAATCTGCAGGGGCTTGTGAATGGGGTCTAAACAAGTGCCAGAATATGGAAGAATGACAGTTTGAAGCAAATTCGTTGCAGTAAACCTTAGCTTGTATGTAAGATTTAGTGGTGACAGAGTTCACATAGGCTTTCTAATTGGCTTTCTCACAGCAGAGTTTTTTGTACTGATTTCCAATAAAGTAGAAGTTACTAAAAATTAAATAAATAGTGTCTAAAGTCTCCTAGGTAAAACTGCTTTCTTTTTCCACTGAAATAATAGGAGAATAATGTAGTGCATTAACATTATTACAATGGGAAAATGAAAATGTTTAAGGAATAGTGGTTTCTAAAGCCATTTGCATCTTAGCAAAGCGTGTATCTTAGCAGATCACAGTAAGATCATTAGAATATTCACATATGAAAGTGGGTTTTCTCACATTTGCATATCTCTAAATCCTTACATTTGGCACAGTGCAGCACAGTTGATGTTCTCTGCTCAGGACAGATCCAAGACTGGGAGTAGCAGATGTGTCACAGGTAGAAATGAGTTGGTGGGGCTGTATGTGAAGGCTAGCATGACACCTGACTTCCATGGTGGTTGGTTCTCACTAGTACTCTTCCCTCCTCACGTCCACCATTACTAAACCCCACAAATATTGTATTTTTTATTGTTAAAAAGGAATGTTTACATCTTAGATGGGCCATTAAAGGTGGTGACGTACCCACTGTTAAGGAACAGCTTCTCTGTGAGGGGAAGATTGGAAAAACATCCAGAAAATAAATGGGTCCGAGTGTCTGCCCATGGAAGTATGGGCCGGATGTGACTACAAATAGCTCAGTAGGGGGAGTCTGCAGCTGATCAGCTGTTCTTGTAGAAGCAGATGATGATGTTGGAATATGAGCTTTTTTGAGGCCTAAAGAATAGGGGCCCTATCCAAAACCTGAAGAAGTCAGTGGAAAGTCTCATACTGACTTCAGTGGGTTTTGAATCAGTCCCTAGGAGAGCAACATTTTGCAACTACAGGATTAAGAATTTTTAGTCAGGGTTTTTTAAACTTTTCCCCACATAACCATCCTGTGGCATTGAAAACAAAGATATGAGCAATGTATCCTTAAACTTACCAAATAGATTGGAGCGATGTAAGCATTGTTTAATAATTGTATACATCCCTCTTTATAGACTTTTACTTTAGATTACTGCTTGTGCATAGAGTGCAGACATATTCGATAGTGACTATAGCTGCTTATCACAGTAGCTGGGTATCATATGGGAACTGTGAGTATGTTCTGTATGTATGTATGTCTATATGGATACGATTATGTACATACATACGTCCTGTATATTACAACTCTTTTTAACAGGATGATCTTCAAAAAAGTACGGTAGTAACAACAACCATTAGGTTTAGGCATGCATTAAAAATGTTTCAATAAAACATATCTTCAGTAATAAACTCCTAACTTAAAACTGGATTTACTGGCAATGACTGATTTGAACCATAGCATCACAGTTTGGTTCCATTTGTTGTGGCTCCTCCCACAAAAGCAAAGGAAGTAGAGGTAAAATTAGAAAACTGTTCTTTCCATGTTCTCTTACAGCACTTCGTTAAATCTGGCCATCTTAAGTTAATTTTCTTGGAAGATCTGTTGCAACCATTATCTTGTTCTTTCTTTATCATGCATTTAAAATAAGATGCAGAATGCAAAAATTGCATTTAATATACAATGTAAATATGGAACTTTTAAAATTAAAAGATGTTACTCAGAGTGCTTACAATTCAACCACATCTTAGCTACTTGTTAGTTTTTTTGTGTTGTCTTATATAAGTTTAATGGACATAGTTCCATAAATGTTGATGTGTGTTTGTGTATCTCTTCAATTTTTTATAAAGATGCTAGTAAGTCAATACATATATCCTGATCTGTGTATTATTTGTTCACAAGTTTCAGAGAAACTTAAATTTAGTAATGCTATTTTAAAAGGGAAATATTGTAGGTGATTATGTGGAGCCAAATATATATTTTTTTCTTTTTCAGTATCTTGTTTTGGTCTTGTGGCACTTCTAAGTTCATTTTACTCTATCATCACATCTTGGCTACTAGATTGATCTGGCCATATTATGTGTGAAATTATAGAAGAATGGTCTTAATTTCTTTGAGGCCTTTGTCCTTAAAGGTTAAACGGATTATACATTACACTAGATCTTCACATTCTCATGTCGGACCAAGGTTTGGGTTTCTGGAAGGGTTCTTTATGTTGTATAAGTACAAAGAGGTCGGTCTAAAGATATTGTTCTCAAAGATTGGGAGCTTGGGGTTATTTTAGTTTTTGTTGTTCAACACGTAATTCAAGTTGGTCATGTTAACATTTTATTCTTTTCACAATCTCAGAGAGCAGGGTGGCACGTTGTGTATGATGAAAAGAAACCATTAAACAGAATTGAGGAGCTTGGTTAAAATCCTATCGATAGGGAGAGGCAGAAGTGCAGACCTATAGAATCTTCATAAATACAGGAATTGCTACAAAATGTTTTATAAATTATAGTGACCGATTTTTTTAATTTAGCAGGCTGATGTGGGCCAAGAATGACTGATTCATCTCCAATGTAACTGGACAAAAGATTATGATGATATTTATAAATATTGAAGTCAAATCTACAGAATATAAGACAAAAATACATCTTCAGACGAATAGGTTTAATTCCCATTTGGGGATTGGTTCTGAAAACTCACTTTTAATTTTCACAGCCCTGCTTAAGGCCCTTTTAGTAAGTAAACTACCAGATCTTCATTGGGCATCTTAATTCCTTTCATAGTTGGATTCCATTGCAAAGATTTAGTCTGAAGAACTTTTACAAAAGTGTAGGTATTCTCAGCATGCCTGTGTATTACTACATTTATTACCTTACACGTATAATAAATACATTATAGCAACTAATTTTGACTACTTTGGGGGATAAATAAGAGCATTTTATTTGGTCCTGAATTTTTTTTTTTTTTTTTTTTTGAATGTTTATACCATAAAGTATCTTCAATCTGGTCAGTTTTAAAAGTTTTGCCCCTTCTAAGACGATGCTGTGGGCACTTCCTAGAATTAGCAGAAGTAGCTGTGGGTGTTGCCTTTATCCATAGTTTGACTTTTCTGGATATATCCTAGATTTGTGCTCCACCATACTCCTATAGATGTTGTATTGTCCTCCCCATTAGCACTGCAATATTCTATGTATGTTTCTACCCCCAGGATATGCTTCTGGCTTCACATACTCACTGTTAGACAGGATTTTTAGTTTTGGTCCTCTAGGTGTAACTTTTTTCTTTTTAGCAATTTTTGGTACTTTGATTTTTCTAGCAGCAGTGTTGGATGAAAAATAAAAGTGGGGGAAAGAGGCACTAGACAGATAAAGAAAGTCCACTAGATTATGAGAGGAATAAATCATTAGGGTAATTTAAGGCTCTTGTTTCAATGTTACCTTTAAACTGGCTTTAATTCTGAAATGTTACTTAACACCATTCTTTAAATATGAATCAATTCAACAGTTTTAATACTAGAAGTATTTTATCTTAAGTTAGTATTAAATCCTAAGGATTTTATGTAAGGTTTTTTGTAACCTAGTTAATTTTATCATAAAAATTGCCTACATTTTAACTTCTTATCCACATGAGCGCAAGGTCTTGTGTACAAAAACACTGATTCATATTGGATCCTCACGTATACCATCTTCTGGTATAATATGGTTGGGAAGGATCATTTGTTTTATTCTTTAGCACTACCTTTTGCAGGGTTTTGTTTTTTTTTTTTTAAATCTTCAGTTTCTATTTCTGTGCTTATTTTGGTGGGAAGTACATTGTCTTTTGCACTGTGTAAAACTTAATGGGAAGGCTAATTTCACTGGGTCTGTAAGCACTTGCATTGCTTTCTCACTTCTCAAGTTGGACATTTTATTTTTCTAACTCTAAATGGAAAGGGGTCATTGTACATATTAATTTCTCAACAGGTTTACATCAAGGATTTTTAATTTAACAGCATCCCAGTTAATTGAGCTTACACCATTTTAAAATTTATTACAGATTAAATGTAGGGTTTTTAAAAAACAGCCCCGTGTACAGTTACATAAAATATATTATGGCTGAAATAGTATCTGTGATTATATGGAAAATCACTGTGAAATGAAGGATTTTACTGCTATTTTTACCTTTTTTTTTTAAATGCATTTCATAGTTCAGGCTTTTCATTGTGCATAGTAATTTTTCTAGTGTCTGACAGGTTTACTTTGCATAAACAGAAATAAAACTACTTATTTTCAATAATGAAAATTTTTTGCAGGACCACTTTGCAGGAGATGGGAGTTTTTCAGTAATTTTAACTTTCAAATTAATACACATTTTCATTTACAGATTCAGCAAAGACAAGACTAATGAATTTATTTACAGTTGATCATCTGTCTCTAATGGACCATATAATTCATACTCTTAAGAAGATACACCATTAAAACAA
This sequence comes from Trachemys scripta elegans, assembly GCF_013100865.1. NCBI lineage: Eukaryota > Metazoa > Chordata > Testudines > Emydidae > Trachemys > Trachemys scripta. Next base: position 18,256,830 of record NC_048299.1, read on the forward strand.
GTCATAACACTTTATTTTTTTACAAAGTTATCCCTAGTCACCTTGGTTCTCCTCACCCTTTCTCTGTCCCCTTCCTATTTCCCCTCACTCCTAGTTCACCTACAAGAATGTTAATTCTTTACTGCTGTCTTTTCCTTGATGTTCTTCTCATCTCTGTCCAAAACTTTCTCTTTCTGCCTGTCTGACAGTTGTAGTACCCATCTCTCAGAATCCTTCTCTATTCCAGTTCCCTAATACAATGTTTTGGTCGCCTGTATTGAAAGTAAATTATACTGCTGCGTCTTTCCTACAGATGTTAGTTGTAAATGTTTGAACATAAACAGCTGCCACCCAAAGGAGGGGTCATTTTTTAGAGGTTTCACACTTTAGGATGTGTTGAACATTCCAAAGATGTGGAGAAAATATTACTTAACCATTTTGTTTCACAGCTCTTTTCCACTTAGGGGAGTGACAGCCATTTCCAGATATGCTCTAGCTTCTGTGGCATACCAGGAGATTTAAGACTAATTACTAACTTTTTTCCTACCCTTTACTTTTGCAGGAGTTCTATTCTTGAATTCAGTGATAGTAATAGTACTTTATCATTGCCACTTAGAAGTAATGAGCACCTGTCAACACAATTCTACCTCTATTACTATTACTGAATGTGATCCTTCCTAACCTATAAACTCTTAAGTGCTGGATATTGGGTATATTGAAACTCTAATTTAAAATGTACTGTTCTAATCTGGATTATGAAGCTTGTGTTTATTAGGAGTTCAGAATATAAATTCAAGAGGCGACTGTATCATGATACTGACTCACTGTGGGTTCATCTGCTTCATGTTTTCTACTGCATCCTCTACACACATTATTTTACTTCTCATTTCTTAAGTGTTATATGCCTGATTATACCAAGTCCTTCCATTTGCATTAGATACCTTTCCGTGGAATATGCTAGGTGTGAATGTAAAAATGAAAACACAGAAATAATGTACAAGTTCCTTGTATGTGATTCCATACTTCAAATGTCAGTATGTATTTAAGTGTATTTATTGTAACTAAATTGTGTCAATAAAATATTTTTTCCTTTTCTTTGTAGCATATTGCCTTTGTATCTTGTTCGTATGTACCACATGAACGTCACGTTTGTCACTAATTACAAATATCGTGTATCATTATTATTTCTTGGTAACACCCACAGATGACCAATCACATGGCAGTGTCTCTCTTTCTAGGCACTGCAAATGAGTAGAACAAAAAGACAATCCATAACCCAGAGAAAATTTCGTTTATTTTTTTAAGACACCACAGGTGAATAAGCAGACAAAAGGGGATGGGGGCAGGTAACAGTAAAGATATGGCTTTTTGCATAAGTTAGTAATCTAAATGTCAAACAGTTATAAATTAAATTATAAATTAATGGAGATATCCTATCTCCTAGAACTGGAAGGGACCTTGAAAGGTCATCTAGTCCAGCCCCCTCGCAGGCCCAAGTACTGATTTTGCCCCAGATCCTTAAGTGGCCCCCTCAAGGATTAAACTCACAACCCTGGGTTTAGCAGGCCAATGCTCAAACCACTGAGCTATCCCTCCCCCACTGAGGGCTAGGCAAGTATTCCTTATTAACCTGAATATAGCTCTATTGATTTCAGTAGGGCTGTTCATGAGAATGAGGACGTACTCATGAAGGTTGCATGATTGGGCCTTATTGCATCAAGGCCACATGCCCAAGTTAAGTGCTGGCCCTTTTAAGAAAGCTCACATCTAAATTTGTGTTTAGATCTTTTGAACTGTGTTGCTGCTAAGGGAATTCTGCATCTGTGTGTCTGAATATCTACCCTTCAAACTAAACAAGCTTCTTCAGACTATTGGCTGATCACAGGGTGCTGGTGCTCCTTATCTCCAAATGTTACATTACATTAATAGACAGCTAAACATACATTTACATATCTTCTCTATCTTTCCATGTAAGCTCTTGTTGCAGTTATCACAGGAAAATTATAGCTGCAAGTGGAAAGAGAGGTTGCCAGTGATCGAGAATGGGAGAAAGGAGGATCGATGAGAATCTTTCTGGTAGGATGTGATCCACACTATGAAAAATTTTGCGACTCCTTAGGAGAGTGAATATTTCAGGTTTTCCTGTTTCTTGTCCTACATTCCACCAATTGAGTACTATTCGAGTGACCTCTTTTTGTGCAGTTCCCTGGCCAGAATGTACTACTTCCATGAATGTGTGTGGTGAGGGTATACAGGTTTTATCAGCATGAGTTTGGGGGTCACATGTCTCAGAACCATCTAAATCCCAAGTAAGTTATGCAGTTGATCCCAAATGAATGTTGATGAAACGTTTACACTATTCCACACCGTTCCATAGTCTGCATGGTACAGAAACTGTTTTAACAAATAGTTTTAGGGAATTTTTAAAATGTTCTTGGGACTATTTCATGATCCTGTCTATCTGTAAAACCAGGCGCCTTAGTTACCATGAATCCAAATATGCAGGGCTTGGAGGGCATGACATTAAAATTGTAAGAGCTAGAGAACCTGTTACTTCCCTGACTCTGAACCTTGCCTGTCCTCAGCCTCTGGCATATTGAACTTTGAAAGGGTTTGCAATGTTAGAATAAGTCCCAGATAGATGGCTTAAGCCTCATCTACACTTAAAACTATTTCCTGTATAGCTACACTAGCATAACTGTCCTCGTATAGACAGTTTATGCCAGCAAAAAAGTGTTTCTAGTTTATACTGGGTTAGCGAGTGAAATAAGCTATACTAGCAAAAAGTACTTTTTTACACCCCTCTCCCCCACATACAGTTGTATCTACATTAGGGCTTTTGCAGGCATAGCCATGTGTCTGTCAAACTAACCAGAAACTCAAACCCATACCTGACATACCAGTAGCTATGTCAGCAAAACCTATAAGTGTAGACCTGGCCTAGAGGGCAGGTGATGCAGTCATAGGCAAGTGCTAAGTTTCCAACTTAAATAAGGTACATTTTCCTTCTTCTATTAAGGAGTGCTACACAGGAATTACCATACTACATAAAAATATAAGAATGGCCAGACTAGGTCAGACCAATGGTCCATCTAGCCCAATGGCCGGTACCAGGTGCTTCAGAAGGAATGAACAGAACGGGCAATCATTGAGCGATCCAGCCTTTGTCAACCACTCTCTTCTTCTGACAAACAGAGGCTAGGACACCTAGAGCAGTGGGTCTCAAACGTTTGCATTGCTGACCCCTTTCACACAGCAAGCCTCTGAGTGCGACCCCTCCCTTATAAATTCAAATTTAACACTATTATAAATGCTGGAGCAGAAGCAGTATTTAGGGTCGGAAGCTGACAGCTGGTGACCACCCATGTAATAACCTCATGACCCACAGTTTGAGAACCCCTGACCTAGAGCATGGTGTTGTATCCCTGCCCTTCTTGGCTAATAGCCATATGACGGACCTATCCTCCATTCACTTATCTAATTCTTTTTTGAACACTTATAATTTTGGCCTTCACAACATCCTCTGGCAATGAGTTCCACAGATTGACTATGCATCATGTAAAAAACTACTTACTCATGTTTGTTTTAAACCTGCTGCCTATTAATTTCATTGGGTGACCCCTGATTCTTTTGTTATGTGAAGGAGTAAATAACACTTACTTTCTCCACACCAGTCATAATTTTATAGCCCTCTATCATATCTCTTCTTAGTCGCCTCTTTTCTAAGATGAAAAATCAATCTTTTTAATCTCTCCTCATACAGAAGCTGTTCCATACCCCTAATCATTTTTGTTGCCCTTTTCCAATTCTAATATATCTTTTTGAGATGGCATGACTGGAACTGCACATAGTATTCAAGGTGTGGACATACCTTAGATCAGATCCAAGGCCCATGTAGTCTAGTCTCCTGCTTCCAACAGTGCCCAGTTTCAGAGGAAGAGCGGAAGAACGCCACAATAGGCAGATTTATGGTAATCGGCCTCTCACATTAGGTCTCATCCTGATCTCTAATAGATCGGCTTAAACCCTGAAGCATGAGATATAATATCTCTTGCAAAATGTGTTGTCATTAATTATGATTATTCTCTATATTCTTGCTATCCACATAAGTGTCCAATTCCCTTGATTTGCTAAGTTCTTGGCTTCAACTTCCGGTGGCAATGGGTTTCACAGTCTAGTTACACATTTTTTTAAAAATATTTCATTTTATCAGTTTGGAGCGTATATTTTGAAACACCAGAGCTTTGCATGACACTTTACAGGTAGATTAAAATAAATATGCTCCCTATGACAAATGTATTCCATTTTCTTGTGCAACTTTATGGCTATCCCCTCCATTTAAGATGTGGATCTATGTACACACACTTTGTTGTAGCCCATCTGGTAGGCAGAGGCATATGTTGGGGTCCTTGCAGGTCAGTTTTCCATTGGAGGAGAAATCACTGATGCGGTGTCTGGATATTGTCTAAAGTATAACATCATTTCAAATCATCTACACCAGCCCTGAATCAGAGATGGCAATCCCCTCTTTCAGGAATCTGAGCCCATGCCAGTGCCTGATTCCCAGGAGCACCAGCAGCTTTTCTGCTGCCCTAGGTGGCGCAAGGTCCCGCCCCGAAATGCCGCCCCCCCCCCCCAGAGGTGGCGGAAGGTCCTGCCGCCGAAATACCACCGCGGTCGCTGCCCCCCAAATTGTAGCGCCCTAGGTGACCACCAGCCCTGCCGATTCCCAGGAAGCAACTCTGCCCCCAGAATTCACTGGAAAAATCCCTTCTTGTTTGCCACAGCTCCTCCGGAAGGAAACCACATCACAAAATATAAGCATTTCTTCAATGCAGCTGCTTCAGTGCTGGCATGCTAAGAAAATGGTAAAACTATGCACTAGCTGGTCTCTCCTGCCATCACATTGTAGAAAGTGCACTGGTGGCACTAACCAGAAACGCAAGTTCAGCATGTGTCCCCAGTGGATTCGTGATACTTGTTTGGTGACATCCATGCCAACACAGAGGGCCTACACACCATCTGCACTAAAGAGTAGACTTGGTCAAAAGGTTGTTACCACTTTTAAATTCGGAAGCGTTGCGTTCTGATAAAAAGTTTGTCAATGTTTTGTTTTATTTTTCTGTTTCTTTCGTTAAAAGCGAATGGAAAATTAAAGCAAAAAACATCCCGCAGCTCTACTTAGTGCCACTTCAGTCCTTCCTGCGCTATGCTGTAGTCCAGGGGTTCTCAAACTGGGGGTTGGGACCCCTCAAGGGGTCACAATGTTATTACATGGGGGGTTGCGAGCTGTCAGCCTCCACCCCAACCCTCGCTTTGCCTCCAGCACTTATAATGGTGTTAAATATAGAAAAAAGTGATTTTAATTTATAAGGGGGGGGGGGTCGCACTCAGAGGCTTGCTATGTGAAAGGGGTCACCAGTACAAACGTTTGAGAACCACTGCTGTAGTAGGTCTTCCATGGTACAGAGGGCCTGGTGGATCACCTCTATTCTCGAATGAATTTCAGCCCCTTTTCCCAAATTCATTATCTCCCTGGCCTGATCCTTTGTTTGCTCTATGCCACATCCCATCATGGGCTGTGGTCACTTTTGCTGGTCTTTACCCTAGAATAGGAGCTCCTTAGGGCAGGGATCTTATGTGAAATTTTGGCTTCATTGAAGTCAATGGGAGTTTTGCTATTGACTTCAATGGAGCCAGGATTTCATCCTATGTCTTGTTTTTAAATCTGCCTAAAAAATGTCATCGCAATTACAGTGCTGTGCAAATATATATTAATTTTGCCTTTAGGTGCTGGACATCTCAGCAGAACTCAGTAAAGAGCATCCTAGCACTTTCCTTAGACCTAGTGCCAGATTAGAATTTTGAGCCTAAAAAAAGGCAGTGAAAACTGAATCATAGCTCAGCTGAATGAGAGGATAAGTCCTTTATATGAACTCTGATGCAGAGATTGCAAAGAGGCCAGTTCATGGCAAAGTGATGCTTGACTTCTGGTTCCTAACACTCCACCTTCCTGGTTGCAAGAGGTTTGTTTTCATTCCCTGTAGCCAGAAAAATGCAACTATCAAATTAAAATATGAGGATTTTTCTTGGGCATTCCCCACATGACCCTTAATCAGTGATATCCAGAATGAGAACATGCTTCCCCTTGTATGAGTGGGGGTGGGGAGGTAATCATTGCTCATCAGTTAGACCCTCAATCACTGAGCTTCAAACAGCTGGTGGTACATAACCCTCATCTTCATTTAACATTTGTAGTACCCTTTCTCTTAGCTGTCTCCATTTCCATCTTTTTTTTCCTCATACATTTTTATGAAGAATTTATGGGGGGAAATGGTAGCGTGAGTATGTGAAAATTATAACAGCTAAAAGGCTATCACAGTTGTAAATGAGGCTGAATGGTTATATGCCAGCAGCTGTTTATAGTTCAGTGATTGAGTCTAATTGACAAGAAGTAATTACCTCCTCTCTAAAAGGTGAAATGGGTTCTCAGACAGTGAATACTACTGATGAAGGGGGTTGTGCCGGGAGAGGGTTAGAATGTGGGAAGGATCCATTCTGATATTTTATGCCTACAATCTTAGCGGTCTAAACAGACTAAAATCAATAAAATAAATTCTAGTTTTGCTTATACGTGATGTTCCTCTTCAATGACTCAGCACAACTCACTGGGCTTGGTGTTTCCAGGGAGTTTCAAAACCTAGGACAAATGGTTTACTAGGCAATTCCTTCTCTTTTGGGTATGGGCTTAGAGCCAAAACACTTCCCTTGTTGCTGATTGAAAATGGAGATAGGTCTCTTAGTTAGTCCTTTTTGTTTCAGTGAGTGGAAATTTACATAATTTATTGCAAGGGGTTCTATGTGCTTTTGGGGGCGAAGAGCACCTTTTCTGTTCCATAATAATACTCACTGTATGAGTGTGCACAAATTGGATATTATGGATACCCAGGGCTAAGCCTATGCATGCACAGGGTCTCCAAACTCTGCACATGTGCAATACTTGTATGTGCAACAATGTATTCACAAGTCAAGAATTGTCTTTTTAAAAACTTCTGGGGATTCTAAAATCCAGTTTACAAGAAATCTGAACCTGGACATGTCCTTCTAGCTCAGTATGAAAATACTCAGATGCCCCAAGTGCTCACGTGTATTTCCAGCAGGACCCACCACTGAGAACAGCTTTCATTTCTGAGCAGTTGCCTTGATAGGGCCTGAGTAGAACGGCTGTCTCTGAAATAAATGGGGCTAAAACCTAGGCCTGGGAGTCATTGCTTTCAAGGATCCTAATCCCTGCTTATGTTCCTCCTCATCTCTTTCCATCGCTCTACACCTTTTTGGTCTGCCTCACCACAGGACTAAGTACACACCAGTATGTCTGCCTCCCAGTCTTGCTTCTGGGGCTTCATGCTGTCCCTCTCTGCAGTATACATGAACTGCACCTTCTTCCCTGACATGTCATCTTCATGTAATATTGAAGATGCAAGCATTGTGGAGCTAACAGAACATGCTTATCTTCATTATTTTTTGCAATCTGGTATTATTCAGAACTTGGGCCCTAGTATGCTACACACTGCAGAGAAAAACAAAACGTATCTAATTCAAGATAAGACACTCTAAGTTGGAGGGTGGGAGAGGGTTATCAAACAGGGCAACAGTAATAGGAACATGTGGTTACTCAGCTCTGTCCCTGGCTCAGTTGTTCCTAGCAATACTTTTTTTTTTTAATTATAGGATTTAACTAAACTAATGAATAAAATACAAAGCCCAGTGATCACCCAACATGACAGCAGGTGGCACCACACACCCAAACTGAGCTACCTGAGTGCCATACTCAAAGACAAGTATCAGAGGGGTAGCCGTGTTAGTCTGAATCTGTAAAAAGCAACAGAGGGTCCTGTGGCACCTTTGAGACTAACAGAAGTACTGGGAGCATAAGCTTTCGTGGGTAAAGAACCTCACTTCTTCAGATGCAAGTAATGGAAATCTCTAGAGGCAGGTATATATCAGTGTGGAGATAACGAGGTTAGTCCCTACCCTCCAGCATATCTACCTCTCCCCCCAGCTTAGTGTCATCTGCAAACTTGCTCAGGGTGCAATCCATCCCTTCCTCCAGATCATTAATGAAGATGTTGAACAAAACCGGCCCCAACACCAACCCCTGGGGCACTCCACTTGATACCGGCTGCCAACTAGACATCGAGCCGTCGATCACTACCCATTGAGCCCGACGATCTAGCCAGCTTTCTATCCACCTTATAGCCCATTCATCCATTCCATACTTCTTTAACTTGCTGGCAAGAATACTCTGGGAGACCGTATCAAAAGCTTCGCTAAAGTCAAGGTATATCACATCCACTGTTTAATTAACCAGTTTCAAATTGTGGTCTTGGACCTGGTGTTAAAAACAGGTTAGGCTGCTGAGCCTGTCTTAAACCAGATTTATACTACAACTCTAACCAGTTTTAAAATCAATTTAGCTAAACCGGTTATAAGCTTTCCCTAGTGTAGACAGGTCAGAATGTCTTTGGATAGAACTATAATGAAAACAAAAATTAAACAAAGACCATCTGACTCTCTGCTTATTAACATGCACCTAGTGTAGTGCATATTTCATAACATTATAAACCACACTCTGTATGCTTGGCTCCACAGAAGCAGCAGTTCAACTGCAGCAAATGCTAGTCCTTTAAAAGAGTATGAGAGCAGGTGTTTTCAGCCAGAGCAGTCCATGAACCAGCAGATCAACGGAGAGCATCCACTTTCAGTTGCTAGGAAAAAAAACATTCTACATTGTACAAATGAAGAGACTAAGAGAGAGAGACCCATTATATCTGAAATCAGATTGCCGCTTTAGGTTTCTAAAGTAACAAGACACAGAAGCCATTTAACCAGGCATTAAGGTAACCTTTAATCACTGGATATACTAACCCCACAAATAGTCTTAAAATAATTTCAGTGGGGGTCTAGGGAGTTTAATTGGGGGTTGCACTGATTATCACAAGGCACAGGCTTTGTGTGTATCTGATTTTGCCCTCTACTAGCTGGGTGGGCTCACAGAGATGATAAGGGCCTACTACTGCTTCCTGCTAGGAGAGAACTCCTTCAGCTCAAGTCCTAGAGGCCTGTGTGTGTTCAGCGGTGTGTTCACTTGCTTACTGTCGTGAAGAAGTCTTTGCAAGACTGGTTATGCTTAGATCTTTGCAGACCTTATAGTCCAGTAGTAAATGCTGCACAACACCGGCTACCTTTTGGGTGCCCAAGGAAAACCTGGTCAGACTAGTTTTGGATTTCACCAATTATCAGACATTTGTCTTATCCCTTTTCTTCCACTTCAGGAACTTGTCATTCAGAGAGGACCCTCTTCGCCAGACTGTTGCTCATGTGGTCCTTATTCACATGAGGTAGTGACTTCAGAGCAACTACTCATTTGAGGAAAGATTTGAAGTATTGGCCCCTTAAATCTTTCTGCATGCATTTTTCTTTGACAACTTGTACCCATATTACATGGTTGTTACATTTGTTGCCTTTGCTTTACAAAGATTAATGAAGTGCTCCCTGTTGTTACTGAAGACTGCCACTGGGGTAGTTTTTAAATAGTCTGGCTCAAACTTTTACCGGACTTAACACAACACTTCAGATCTACATTTCAGCAGTGGTCAAGGAATGACATTGCTGATCAATTTTAAGCATGAGTGCTGCTAAACTGAGATGTTTTTATAAAACATTCCAGCAGATGGTGCTCAGAACAAGGGAAGGCTTTGCAGACCTCAGCTTTTAGAGCGCACTACTTGGACAGCATATTGCAAAAGTTTATAGCATACCCGTGAGGCAAAACTCTTCCTAAGCCACATTTTAAAATATAACCTGCTGGGAACAGCTATTTGGGTTTCAATGGGTAAAATACATTAAGTCTGTAATGTGGCCTCCATACTAATCTCTAATTTCTAAATTAATTTCAAGAAAACAAAGATAATATATTCATGTACACATGTTAAATGTGAATGCAAGACTCAGGCACTATTTGGTAGCAAGATAGTATCTGTTTATTTCTAGTATAAAGGGTCCCAGTGATTAAATAAGATTACCTGGGACATGGAATGGCATTCAACTCAAAACTGAATCGCAGTCTTTTTCTTTACAGACAGAGGGGTGAACTTTGATTGTATATATTAGGAGAAAATAGTGGTATAAAGTTAAGGAGGGAAAGTTTAGGCTAGATTAACAATAATTGCATTACATTAGATAAAAGTGTATTATTAGCAAGCTTTGATAGCGTTATAAACATTAACCTTCAACCCCAGCTGGTCCTTGTATCAAGTCAAAAAAAATCACATACATTATTGCTAGTTCCAAAAATTAAAAAAACATGAGTCACACCACAAAAAAAAGGGGGGGGGGCAAGGGAGGGAGGAATTGACCAAAACACCCCAAGCCTAATAATGTTATTTGGCTTGTGTTCTGATTTTTGCACCCCCCGCACACCCCAATGAGTATGCAACAGGCTTATGAATTACCTAGATGTTATCTCTTGACTCCAAAATAGAATAGATATTTTTTAGGATTTCCCTTCCTTTAATTGGGTGCTTATGTGGTGCATAATCATGTGACTACACTATGGAATCAAAAGAAAACAGTTCTCTCTCTCTAAGGTTTGATTCCCCACATTTTCTGGCTTTGGATAAATGCATCAAACAAACAAACAAACAAACAAACAAAAATAAATAAACTCAGCTCTTTATTCCAGGGATGCACTTTCCTTCCAAGTTCTCCAGGGGCAACAGACCCTTTCCAGAGTTCCAAGAAACTTTAGAAGTTTCCCCTGTTCCCGAAGGTACTGTTTCTCGGGCTCTCTGAGATCACAGATTCTCCTCAGAGATCTGGGTCTCTGTACCAAGCAAACAGAAAAGGAAATTCGCTTTTTCAGGGTCTGTCTACACTTACAATGCTACAGCAGTTGCACCTCTGTAGCTCTTCAGTGTAGACACTCACTAGAGTTGTAGTTAATGCATCTCTCCAGGAGGCGGTAGCTAGGTTGATGGATGTTTTCAGTGTAGACGATCCAGACTCTCCAGGATCACAAATTCTCCCCAGAATCTGTATCAAGTTCACCAGATTTTCACCATTTCCCTGGTGAGACTGATTCTTTACTCTCCAAGATTCTCTCTTTTATGAGGAAATTTTTTTTTTCATAGTCTGCCCGCTTCCCCGCATGCCTTGCTGCAGAGGCCTACAATTTCCAGCAGCCCTGGGACTAAGGATCGCAGCACTGAGGGAAGAGGGCAGCTTTGACCCACCCTGCCCTTTGCAGTTCCAGTCGCAGGCCATGAACAGAGGCAATAGTTGAGGTTTTCTTCCCAAACTTCTAGCTACCTTCCCAAGACTTCTTTTTACTCCTTAGTTCCTTGTTCCAGAAGGCTGGCTTTATTATAAATCCCTGGCATGTGGTGGTGCTGGCCCCAGAGCCTTCCCTTATTAGCCTGACAGGGCCAGTACAACCTGTTACCACAGTGAAATATGAAACAGAGCTTGCTTGCTTTTCATGGTATGTGGTGTTGGGCAGGCAAGAACATTTCTTTTGTGTTTGTGTTGGAAAGCTGTTGAGGGTTAAAGTATATTAAAATTGAAGAGGGTGCAAAAAGGAGCCACAAAAATGATTTGAGATCTGGAAAAAATACCTTACAGTGTGAAATTTAGGGCGCTCACTCTGTTTAGTTTGTCAAAAAGATTGAGAAGTGACTTGATTACAGAGAGACAATCCCAGGTATTAAAAGGCTCTTTAATATAGTAGAGAATGACATAAGAACCAATGGCTTGAAGTTAAAGCCAGACACATTCAAATTAGAAATAAGGCACAAATTTTCAACAATGGGAGTGATTAACCAATGGAACAAACTACCGAAGGAAGTGGTGGATTCTCCATCTCTTGAAGTTTTCAGATCAACACTGGATGCCTTTGTGAAGACATGCTCTAAGCAAATAATTATTGTGCTCAATACAAAGGTAACTCTATGAAATTCTATGGCCAGCGTTATACGGGAGGCCAGACTAGATGACCTAATGGTGCCTTCCGGCCTTAAACTCAATGTTTATAAGGAGCAAATTGTTGGTCTGAGGGCTGTTGTGATAACAGTAGACATAGTGGTGGGTAAATGAAGTTATCTCTGGGGCAGCAGAGGCTTTTATGGATATAGGGTAAAATTCACCCCTTCACAGAGGACCACACATGGCCTCTACTCACCACTTAAATCCTATGTAAGCATTATTGTGATCATTTAAGTGGGACTTGAATAGTGCATAGCCCTTATATTCAAGGGTGAATATAACCCATTATAATGTCAATGTCTGTTTCTACTTTTTGTAAAAGCACCCAATATATAGAATTATATATTCTTAGGAAAACCTGTACATCAATCTTCAATACTTTACTGATGTCACAAGTTTGACTAAAAGAGAAGAAGCAAACCCCTGAAAGGAGGTAAGGAAAGATACAGGAAGATGCACTTTCCATGAGATCTAGAGATAAATTTGAGAATGACATTGGCATAAACCTCGTTCCATTTGCAAATAGCCTACTTCGTTTTCTGATAATCACAAGAACATCCATGAAAAATTAGTAAAGTCACATATTGGAATTACCCAACAGCTGTTCCTGGCATCTGTTGTCACAACTGTTGACAACTGATTTATTTTAAGAAATCAAAATAAATAAATAAAAAATAACTATGCAATAGCATGTTGAGTTGACTTTTTCTATTTGCCCAGAAAAGGGAAACCACTGAGTGTGAAGGAATGTAAGGTATCTGATGTTCCACCAAAAATGTGATCTACATATTTGATTGCCTTGTAACATCTTTAGGGCCTGATCCTGCAATCACTCACTGCAGAGCCGAGTATTTGCTCCTGTGCGTAGTTCTGCTGAAGTCAGGGGCCTATGTAAAGGGTAAGTCAGATTCTGATGTAAAGACGCTTTGGCAGTCAGTGGGAATACTTACAACACTATTAAGCACTATGTTGGGGCAAGTGTTTGCAGTTTTAGGGTCTATGGCAAGGAAATGGTAGTGGAGCTTAAACTGAGAAAACATGAGACCTGGGACATCTGATCTCCCCATACTTTCACAATTTCAGTGTAAACTATCCATCGTCAGAGCTAAAATTTCTTGGATAGAGAAGGTCATCTTCACAGTCAGGCCAAGTTTATTAATATACCATTTTTGCAAAGGGAGGTTAACTGGATCAGTTTGTCTCAGGTGGAAGTATCCTGTGGCCCTACTGAATCTTTCTGTTTTTTCCTCCTCCCAGAATTTCAGTTGGATTGTACTGTTTCTTTAAATAAAACATTTAGAATGAGTTACTATCAGCATGCACTGCCATTCTACATCCTGGTACTTTGGTGACCATTTTAAATGGCAGGCAATCAGCTGTTCTGGCCTTTAGTGCACTACAAACGATATACTTCCATGAGGATGACTATAGACGATACACCTGTTCAAGCTTAAGGTAAATAGTTTTTATTATCAGTGTGTTTATAGCAAGCATGTGCATTGTTAATCATGGATGAAAATGAATACTTGACAATGATTGTGAATCAAATAGTAACTTTAACCCTATGAATTGACTAGTAAGACTATGGGCGTATGTCTTTGGATGTGATTAAGTTTATGGGTGCATTTTTCCTATCAGTGAAATTCAAGCCATACAGAGAACCCCCACAAGGCTGATGCCCTATGTAGGTCCTACTTAAACCTTAATCTGAGATCTGAAAAGGCACTAAAGTGGCAAATACGCCTTGTGCTGGCCACTGCAGAAAGGTGAATTATATCGTATATCAGTATATTACTATTTAGACTGGCGTTGTGCTAAGCAGTGATTTACAGCACAGAACTTGAATGCTGTATATTGAAAAAAACTGCTCTTGTTATGTTGGTATTTGACATTTAAGGGGTTATGGATTAACTTTCTTCTGCTTTGGGTTCAAAAGCACTTCCTGGCTTACTACACAAAGCAGCCTTAGCAAGGGAGCTATACCTGTCTATCCTTTTGTTATCCTTTTCTTCCATTATTTGAACTGGTCAGGTTTGCCCCTTATGGAAAAGTCCTATAGAAATTTATAAAGAATGAGAGAATTCCTATTGACTTTGAAAATCAACTGTATTCAATCTTCAAGGCTGTAGGCTTTTTTCTGTAAAAACCTGTTAGATTTCGGTATTCTGTATTCAATTCTCTAGGCTGTTTGAGTCATTTCTATAGAAGTCTGTTAAATTCCTATAGAACCCTATTGGTTTCATTCCTACTAAATTCAATAGAGCCTTTTCTTAAGGAACATGTTGTCAAATCTACTTTCCTTACAAAGAATTCTTGTTTAGACAACTCTGAAAGTTTGATGAAATATGTAAGGCCAGAATATCAACTTTCCTTTTAAGAAGTATTAAGTCAAAGGGCATTAAGTCAATTCTCTTGGATTGTGCTAGGCTGTTTTCCATCTGTCTGGTTTAGACATATCTATAGCATCCAACATCATAGAATCTAAATGCTTCCAAGTGTTTGTTTTGACTTGTACTGTCGCCAACCCCAAGAATTCAGAAGTAATGAGTCAAGTCCCCCCAAATCATAAAGTTGTCTTTAAAATGACGAGGTTTTTTTAAATGTTGGGTTCTTTTTATTTGCCTGGGGAGTTCACATTTTCAAGCTTTTCTCTGCAACAATGAGGAACTGGGGCCTTAAGAAAAACCCCAAATATTGGCAGACTTACAATAAAACATTGCCTGTAAAGCCCTAAATGTGGTGGACTCTGGGTACCTTAGATCTCCTCTTTCCTGTGTCATAGTGCTGTACTTGTAGGAGCATGAGAAGTCTAGAGGGGGTTAATTGTGTTATTTTGTATTTATGCTAATGGTTCTTTCTACTTTGGAGGTAAATCTATGTATTGATCTAAGCGCAGATTGGTTGGCAACAACTTGCTTTGCTATATTTTTTATGGCTTTAAACCTTTAAAATGGACGTAATAAACAAAAATCAGTTTGTTCTATAGTTGGGTCTGAGCCCTAAAGTCAAGACGAAAACCCCAGTCTCATGACTTCTGGTCCTTTATATAACCTACACTGGACCTCAGAAGTGAAACTGACCCAGTGTACTCTCTTGCCTTAGCTGAAAAAAGCATGTACGTGTAAAGTAAACTAGATTTTTAAAATCTTTCAGGTGTATCACTCCACGGTGCTATAAATAATGTAGATTGGCACACAATTGTTTTTAAAAACGATATGATTTTAACCTAAAAGTATCCCTTTCAAAACAGATTGTTTTTCCAGCCATTGTCCTTCATTAAAACTGCATACTTTTAGACAAGTGAACAGGGAATGCTTGCAAGTCTGTTGCATTTTTGAATGGTTCTGAATAAAACCAAAGCAGTGTTTTTAATTTAACGTTGCAGGAAAATGTACATATTTAATAAATATTGAAAGTCAGTCAACTCCAGCTAGTTCTGGGTGGTGGGCCTTGCTTCTTCTTACCAACCTGTTTTTATTTGGTTTGCTTTTAGTGGCATAATTATAAATAAATAAAGATATCCTATCTCTTAGAACTGGAAGGGACCTTGAAAGGTCATTGAGTCCAGCCCCCTGCCTTCATTAGCAGGACCAAGTACTGATTTTGCCCCAGATCCCTAAGGGGCCCCCTCAAGAATTGAACTCACAACCCTTGGTTTAGTAGGCCAATACTCAAACCATTGAGTTATCTCTCCCCCTAATTATCTTTCTTTTAGCCTGTAAACTTTAAGAGCAAACATAAGTCAAGTGCTATTTTATTTAACAGTGAAATGTGAACGTGACTTGTTGCTACTTCTCTCTCTACTTCTACATAAACCTTTCATGGTTGTAGGAGGAGAGAAGTTTAGCAGAGCATAGGGAAGAACATCATTATGCTGCAGATTTATTTTGTATTTATGCTAATGGTTCTTTTTATCGTCTTATCATCTGCAGGCCAAGTGCATGTGATGTGGCTAAATACTAAGCTCGTTTAAGGAAAAATAGCTGTAGCGTATAGTTCTTTAAATCTGGAAGTTGGAGATTTGGGGGAGAGGAGGTTGAGGGTGGGAAGGGAGAAGGTCATTTGGGAGTTTTAGTATTTATTATTTATTGGATGCTGTCAGTGTTAGTCAACTGTAGACAAACCTAGGCCTACAAATATACATGCTTAACTTTAACATGTGGGTAGTCTCCTCATGTCCCAGGATGGATAAGGTTATACTCAGTAAATGCTCACATTTCTAAATGTCTTAATATCTCCGTATTATAAGATAAAACAACACATTAATATGGGGCAGAATCCTATAAACCTCAACTCACATGAGTATTCCTTATACAAGCAGTCCCATTACTAACAAGGGAAGTTATTCTAAAATTTGCCATAGTCAGTTTTTAAATAATACACAATCTCAAGAGTAGGAGGTGCAGAGTGCTGACAAAAGCAACTAGGGGGAAAAAGTAGCCAGATTGCAAAACTTGATGAAAGTAATACTGACTACAACAAGGGGCAAGTTGCTTCCAAGCCTGGGCCACTGCAGTGCATAGACACTCTGCCAACCTTAATTATGGAGAATGTTAAGGAGCTCTGGAAAAGATCCAAATAGCAATTTGAATTGTCTATGAAAGTCCGAGGGGCCAGTAAAAGGAAAGATGGACAAAAGACATTGCTCTTTTTTTTTTTTTTTTTTTTTTTTTTGCTGTTTGTTTGGTTGGGAAATGCAGAACCTCTGGTTCCAGAGTGAGGATGATGAAGAAAGGGGAGAAAATGTGAAAGACAGTTAGAAGTGCAGCTGCTCAAAATTTTTCTAAATTTGTGATTTTGATGAAATTTGTCTTCAAAATTCAACCCCCCAAAAGAATGACATTTTCGTGGATTTCCCCCTGAAAAAAATGACATCCTGGTTTTCATCCAGCTCTAGTTTGAGGATCATTGTGTCCCCAAGAAAAATATTACCTATAAAGGATTAATTTTTAATCTGTATTCTTTAAGTATTAGCATAGCTCAGCATATTCTCTTACAGTATTCATCCCTAACTCCTGTTCCAAAGTGATCAATATCTTATTTATTGCCCACTCAAACACTAAAATCTGCCATGGGGACGTTAGGCTAGAACTCCTCATCATCTAGCTGCTGGCCTTGATCCCTTCATACTGTAGTCTGGATGATTATATACTGGTGAATGGACCTGAGTGATATCCCATTTGGGTCTCCGTATGCTACTGATTGTCATGGTAAACTCACATAAATTGGCTGATGTATTTTTAGTTGTCCACATTACTGATTGATTGTATCGTCCTTTCTCTACACTGTTATTTTTACTTGATAGTTAGTTTGAAAAAGATCACTTAGTATTGGTAAAAATCGCTTTCTTTTCATCCAGACTAAGTACGGGTGGAACCTTGCAAGTTATGCTGTATAAGAAATAGTAAAAGCTTTGTCATCAGGCTGTGACCATTCCAGCAGATAGCAAGAAATCAGCAGGGTCATATTTCTAATGCACATTCTGCCACCCATACTCACAGTGAACAGCACCTTATACTTCAAGTAGCCCCAGAGGACACATCAATGGTTAAGTTACTGGTGCAGTTCTGAAGTTGCAGCTATATTTGTTTTGTTGCTTATTTTTAAATTATCTAATAAGAACAATCAACCTCTTTTGACCATATTAGTTATGTACAATATATTGGGCCAAACAAGCAGTACACTGAACTAAGAAAAATAGTAAATTACATTAAAAGATGTTTACACTTGAATTTTAATAATGATCTTCAGAGCTGCTAATCCCTATGATTAGGGTTTAATCAAGTATTGACTGCATTTACAATAGCTGAAGGTACAATACTATGCTATCATTGTACAAATAGTGTCTTTAATGACTCTTAAGCCGCACAGTTAACAGAGAACCACTAGAGGTCACTTTGATTCCACTTAGAAAAGAGAATCCTTAAGATTGATTTGGTTTTGTTTGTTTAAAGAATCTTTTTGAATGCAAACTTTTTTTGCACATGGTTATGATGCTTGTTTATATAAACTTCTTGGGCCAAATTCTCTGCTGGTGTAAACAGGTGAAACTCCATTGAAGTCAATGGATCTGTCCCCATATAACCCAGCAGAGAATTTGGCCCTGAATCTCTTTTTTAATATGAAAGGTTCTCCACTTAATTTGATATTCGTAATAACATATGCAGTTATTTCACTCTCTTGAAATAGTGCAGTCTTGTCAAGACTGCTATCAATAGGAAGGAAATTACACTGAGACTATAACACTGCAAGAAAACTTTCTAATTTTTCTTCCCACTGGGTCACACTCAATACAGGCACAGAATTAGAATTGCGTATGTATGTATGTGTGTGTGTGTGTTTGTGTGTGTATATATACACACACATATTTGCATGTTTTTTTGTCTTTATCTCAGCTTCAGATGATGCATGATATACAAAAATATCTTTACAAAAAAACCCTGAACACATCATGACCATATGAAAAGTTTCTTCTGCTGTACATGGATGTTGGGGAAGCAACTCCAATACCAAGGCCCAAATTGAGTGCCTTTATGAATGTCCGAAATGTACAATCCTTTGGCATAAAATCTTGCTTTCCTTTAGCAAACCTGATTCTGTGACCATTTTGGGCTCCATCCTGCTAAGTTCTGAACACCTTCAGTTCCTGTAGATTTCAGTGTGTGTTGAAGTTATTTGAGCCCTTAATTAGTAGCCTGTACCAGAAATCACTTTAGAACCCCCCAGTGCTGCCTATCTGCTACAGTATCCTGAACCCCTCTGACGGGCGTCAGGCCTGGGCAGGGTAATGAGGAGGCACTTGTTGCTCTGGTGAATGACCTCCTCTTGCCCATTGACAAGGGAAGTATAGCCATGCTCATCATGTACCTGGATGAAGAACAGCTGGCTGATGCTGAAGTTAGGCAAATCTAAGGTGATAGGCAGAAGAAGGCATTTTGAAGAACTTGCCTGATGGGTAACATCAGCCCCACAGTTGAGGACAACTCCCCTCAGATTGCTAAGACGGTCATGAGGTCCTTTGGGAACTCGCTCCCACAAGAGATAAGAATGACCTCAGACATCGCAGCATAGAGAATTCAGCTTTATGGGTTTACTTTCCTCAGTAGGTGCTCTCTCAAACACACTTGCCCCTGGATAACGAAGAACCAACCACCCTGATAGCTAAGGCTATGTCTACACTGCACACCACTGGCAGAAGTATGTAGGGTACGTATAACTACAGCTGTAGGGAAAAGCAAGCTGCATCCACACTGCAGTGTGTAGCTACATGTGTCAGTGAAAGGCTCTGGTGGGGGCGGCAGCGGGGAAAGGCTCTGGCAGCAGGAAACTTTCCCTCCTGACCACAGGCGCTGACTTTCCGAAGTGCTGAGGGGTGTTTGGTCCCCAGCTCTGACCCAGGCCCTGCCCCAACTCCACCCCTTCCCTGAGGCCCCACCCCTGCCCCGCCTCTTCCCGTCCAGTTCCGCCCCCTCCCCTAAGCGCGCTGTGTCCTCACTCCTCCCCCCCTTCCTCCCAGCCTTTTGCACGCTGCAAAACAACTGTTCGCAGTGGGTGGGACATGCGAGGAGAAAGGGGGAGGTGCTGATCCACAGGACCTGCTGGGGGGGAGGGGGAGAGCTGTTACGGGGGCTGCTGGTGGGTGCTCAGCACCCACCATTTTCCCCCCATGGGTGCTCCAGCCCCAAAGCACCCATGAAGTCAGCACCTATGCTGCTGCCTGCCACTGCCAGAGGCTTTCCCTGCTTTTCCCTCTGGCAGGGAAAGGCTCCAGCACCAGGGAGGCAGAGGAACATACACTGCTAAAAATAGCGGTGTAGATGGGGGAGGGGGGACACAGCTTGGGCGTGTAGAGAGCTGTGTAGGTTACATAGCCTAAGCATTCAAGTGTTTCTTTACTCTACTTGCCTAAGCAGTGCCTTGCCTGCTATTCATACCTGTGAAATCTTACTTTCCACACTGCTATTTATACCACTGCGGGGGAGTGCGGAGTGCATGCACTCTACTCACTGCCATAAGGCGTGTGCAGGGTAGATATACCCTATACGAGTAATTCACTGCTACCTGCTCAGAACGGGGAGAGAGAACGCAAGTCTGTTCTTGTTTTCGTTGTGAAGACTTGGAAGACTCTCAGACACTAGGCTGTTTCAGAGCCATGAAGCTGGAGCTGTTCATGGTTGAGCCATTGTCCATGTCACTCCTGTGTCCATCAGAGCAGAATGAGAATACCCAGCCATTTCCCTAGTCTTGCCATCCAAACAACTGGCTGCTGTGGCCTCTCCTGGTCATGTCTCTGGCTCAGTGCCCCACATCTGATCCCTGGATAGGTGGATTTCCCAGATCCTGACAACAACGTAAAGGAGGACCAACACCTATCCCAAGCAGGGAGCAAATATCACTTGTGTGGGGTGTGGCCAACCTATTATGCCCCTCTCACGTGTAAAAGGGAAGGACTGTCATTCCATAGTGAGATTGCCACTCTTCTGGCTGCCGCCCCTTCTCCTCCTTTAGAACATGGGATATTTTTTCTGAAACATCTACTCTTCTAGTCAGGTTCTGACACAGCCCTCCCCACAATAGACCTGAGTGTCTTCCAGGAGTGCATTAAGCAAAGTGACTAGCATCTCCCACATGTAGGTCTCTCTTTTTTTTTTTTTTTCCTTCTTCTTCTACCCAGGGGACCTTTGTGTGAGAATTTCTTAAATTAACCAGTTATGTGTACGCTATGCTGTGTGTTTATATTAATGAAGGCAAGGTTGATGAAGTGTGCCTCTCACTTGGAGTGAAAGATGGGGAGGTTTGTGGTGGGTCTGAAGTCCTGCAGGAGTTTGTTCCACCGTCTAGGACTGACCCCTGAGAAACCTCTGTCTTCTGCTCACCCTTGTACTGGACAGTTCCATTGTGCCTGAAGAGTGTAACTATCGCCTCATTATGGAGTTATGAAAGATCTTTTATGAATCCTGGGCTTGGATTGTTGAGTGCCTTGAAGATAATGACTGAGGCCTTAAATTTGACCAGTATTCTATGGGAAGCCAGTGTAGAAAGCAGAGGACAGATGTCACGTGTTTCCTGTGTTGCTTAGGAATGATGCTTCCACTTTAGGTATTACTAACTGACAGGCTTTATGCATAGTGAAGGTGAAGATAGCTTGCAATCAGTTGACCAGCTGTGGACTGTGAGATCTGTTCAGGGTTTAAAAGACAGTTGTCCTCTTGTCTGAGTGTACCCAGAATTGTATTAAAATGCCACAGGAAATGTGTTTACAAAACATACATGTAAAGTATAAAAGATGATAGCACTGGCAGTTGTGAGATTTTTTTACATTTCTAGAAATGTATAAAGTAATATATGTGTAATATGACTTGAATATGTTTATACATAATTGACACATATGACCATTCTTATTTTTCTTTAAGCTTGCCAGCCTGCCTGCAAAAGGCACTCATTTGTTTAAAAAAATAGTGTATGATATCTGAATGACTCTTTATATCTAGATATTCATATGGTCCCATTCTAGGAGTGTCCTAGCACCTCACAAATCTTAATGAATTTATCCCCTTAACACCATGTGAATTATAAGTGATTTGCACAAGGTCACATAGGAAGTCTGTAGAAGAGGTAAGAACTGAAACTAGATCTCCTGAGTCAAGTCTAGTACCATGTATACAAGACTTTTCTTCTTGTGTAGTTGTAATTGCTCTGAGTAGAATTCTTTTCACATCATTCTACTTTGACTGATATCCTCATAGGCTTTTTTTATAGTTTAATTTTATAAACAAGAGTTGATATTTTCAGAGTAGTCTAGGAGATCTGAACATGCAAACAGAAGATGTAAATCTAAATCCCCTTAAGATTGCTTTAAAAATTTCAGCCAAGGTCTCCAATATCCATTTGTAAACAGCTCTGGCTTTAAAAAGGTGCATGCTCTGCTGGCTTTTGAAGATTCTGTTGCTGAAGGCAAATGCCCTACACAGTTGTGAATAAGAACCTTGTTTTGCTTTTTGAATGCCGTAGTACATGAAAGTTTCACTAGAGTCTATATCAGGTGGAATTTTTAACAGCACCTATATGCATTTAGGCTCTTCTGAAAAAAACACCCTACGTGTTTCTATGCAGTAGTTTTTTCTGGCAGAATTAAGAGTCCATTTAAAAAATTAGTTTCATATTACTAAATGTGTAAATAAATTGTATACTGTATTATTATACTCTATTGCAAAGAGTAAATATTCAGTGCCCTGTTCTGCACTTATTGAAGGTAATGGCAAAGCTCCCAATGGCTTAAGTGAGAAAGAGTCCAGGACCTTGGAGGCAAACTTAATACCAGGTGGCACATAAAGTGGGTTGACACATTCTGACCTCAATTGCCCATTATGTAACCCTACTGATGTTGATGGGGTTGCACACATGCAAATGAGGGCAGAATTTGGCCCACTATGTTAGCTGGTATAAGAAATTCCTGTTTGCATTATAGATTGTATTACTTGATCATATGATATGAAAACAAACTATACCATGAGTACAGCTGGCCAAACAGAGCCTAACACAATGCCCATTTGAAATCAGTGGAAAGGCTCCTGTTGACATTAGTAGTTGTTGGATAACGCACACAGCGATTTACAAATATTTTCATCATTTACGGCAACAAGTTTGGTTTTCTGTTATTTATGGGATCACACTATTCATTATTTGCAAATATTTGCATGGCTGCCAAGCGTTTCTGAAGATAACTCTGAATCCTGAAACTTTCACCAATGTTAGCACAAATGATTATTCATACAAATATTTGTGCCAGAAGTGACCTGTTTGATATTTGCTGATTGTTATTTTCTTGTTTTTTGAATAGTTCCCCATCCAATGAGGCAGGGAGTAGAAACAATCCCGTGTGACTGAAATGATCAACCACACACCGTAAATAATGATTGTTCAAAGAGAACAGTTCATGAGCAACCCATAGGCTGAAATTTGTATGCATTAGCTGTTTGGCAAATAGTTACCAATTCCAAATTCATTAACAGAAAACAGAATGGGTTCATCGGCTATTTGCAGACAGGAAAAAAAGGCTAAACTTGCAACTAACATTCACAGCAAAATGATTCTACCATCTCTAATTTTAAGCTGTGCGCAGAAAGGGGTGGAATTAAGGCTAAGCATTCAACCTTGGCTTTAGAATATCCTGATTTTTTGAGTGCTTGATTTCTTTAACTTAATATTACATTATATTGCTTCCATCCAAAAACTAGTGTTAAAGTGAATCTGAAAGGGGCATTTAGAGAGGCAGAATGTAATAGTGGAGTAGATATTGAGCCAGAATACTGGCGGTAACACTGCTATCCTTTGAAAAAAGAGTCTTGGAATCTTTTAATGGTCAAAACTGGCCAGGACCTTGGCTTTACACTTCCTTCCTAGAGAGGAAGCCCATAGTGAATTCTGTGTGTGTGTAACATACAAAAGGTGTCTGTAATTCTATACATATTTACAATTAATTTATTAAAATGAATTTCATGCCAGGACAAAAGAATAAGTTGAATACCTTCCAGTGTATTTCAACTGAGAGCAAGGTCCCTTTTTAAAAAGACAAATCCTGATCCCAGGGCATATCCCAAGTACCTAGGCAAGTTGTGGGGAAGTACCTGGGCAAACTGTAGAGGGAGATGGAAAGAGCCAGGTAGCAATTCAGGGGGCTTTGTGCTGCTTAAGAGGTGCGACTTGCCTGTGTGATCCACCCCCTCCTGGCTCCACCCTCCCTTGAGCAGCAAAAACATACCATTTTGCAGCCAAGGGTCCCTCTGTGGGAGATGGGGCTGGATTTGCCCTTAAGTGTCTATCTGAGTGAAGAACAGCTGGCATTGTACAGACAGCTATCTTTACCTTCTGGTCTCCTTGTTAATATGAATGGACATATGTTTACAACACACTGTGTGAATCTAATGTGGCTTTTTTTTCACATTTAGGACACAATGCATCAAAACAAATGTTTTTCCCCCAAAATCCATTTCCTCTGAGCACATGGTTTTATTTCTGAATTGCACACAAGTCTTGTCTGTAAGAGTTTTCTTACACTTCATTTTTTAAATAAATTCAGCTACATAAGGATCCTTTACAGGACTAGATTGAAATAAGGCAGCAGTACAGCTACTAGGTCAGTTATGTACTGGACTGGCTCTAATTGAAGTCAGGAGGAGTTTTGCCATTGATTTTACTAGGAGCAGGTTTAGGGACATACGTTTGAAAATTTGGGCCTAACCTTAGTTTTGGACACTTCTCTTTGAGCATCCAATTTGTGTTCTGTGCTCCTGAAAGCCAAGCCTAATGTAGCTAAAGTTTAACACCCAAAAATGGAGGCGCCAAAAATTAGAGGTCACTTCTACGAATTTCAGCCTACTGGTATTTATTGGGCCTGTTCCTGCTCCCATCAAAATCTGGCAAAATTCAACTGTTTTTAATGGTGCAGGACCAATTTGGCACACCATCCTTTTTTTTTTTTTTTTTGGTTACGTTTGCACCAGATTAAGGCTGAAACTGTTAGAGAGAATTTCAGCATTTTAGGAACATCTACTGTTCCCCTATAGCTCGCAGTAACGAGTAAAATAAAATGTTCATTTCCCTTTCCTTTCCATTGTAATTGAAATGGATGTCATGCTGGAGCTGCAAACTTGCTATCCAATTATCACCAAACTCAGTTGATTCAAATCTCTCATTCAACTTTAGTATGATGTGAAATGCTCAGGAAGACTGATGCAAACACAGTTATAGCCTAAATATATCGATCGATCTATAAATAAGATGAGGGAGAGAGACAGAACTGGATTGCAACTAGGAAATGAAAGACTTGCTTTTTACTATGATGGTTGGCTTGACATATCTAATTAGTATGCATTGGGGTTGTGATCCTGCATTCCTTGTGCACCCCAAATTCCCTCTGGTTTCATTTGCTGTTCCTGGCACACAAGGATTTCAGATTTGGATGTTGTGTTAATTATCAGTTAAGATTAATGAAAATAAACATAAAATCCCCACACTACTTAGAATGATATCTCATTTTGAGTCTGAGGGGCAGGTTAAGAAGTGCATGCAATTTTTCATGCACTAGTGTTCTATTCTTCTTTCTTCCCAAAATGCTTGACAAATTAGGGATTTTTGCATAGCCATACAGTATTTCACATGTAAATATTACGCAGTTTACATGGGTATTAAACGGGGGGAAAAGAAGGTTCCCATAGTTGCACAAAATGGCACACCTAGAATTCCTTTCTTGTTTGAACTGAGTCATAAGCGCCATTGCACCTCCAGTGAAAAATCACATGGATGCATAATATTCATGCACTTAAGGGAGAGATTTGTAAAATGTGGTCTCTCCAAATTCTGTTTTATGTCATAGGGGAAAAACATCCAGCTAGTTGAAAGTATGTGATAGGAATGCTGTCACATAACAGACATTTCAGGAAGTCTCTGTAATTTCTTTAATTATTCAAACAACAGAGCACAAGGATAATAGCTTCAAGTACATTCTTATACATTATTTTAACAGTAATAGATATGTATTTAGTCATAAGCTATTCTGTAGCCACCACTATTTGTACATTTTATACAAACTCAGACCCTGAAAACGGACTGTGACATTTCCTAAACTTTTTGCACAATGTTAAGACAGTAGTTCCTTCATAAGAGAGCTTTAGTTATAGATTCTCTATTGATCCATCTAACAAAGCACTTCTAATGCATAAGATGGAGGGGTGTTCAAGACATAAAGCTCTGAAGGTATCAATAGGAGGTGTAATAAATGGATTGTGAGAGGGGAGCATATAGTCATTAGAAATATGTGCAATGAAAACACAGCAGTGTTTCTTTACTTGGCTAAAATAGTTGATCCTAATATAACCCAGCATCTTAGCTGCTCTCACACTGCAGTGCTGAGCTCTTCTTGGCCTTTTGGCTAAGATCAACTGCAGCAACGTCTGGGGACTATGTCCTACCCTTTCAGGGGAATGGGCTCTGATCTAATAGGTCTTTTTCAACTCTAACATTTCTGATTTATAGTACAGCCCCAGACACAGCCGTGCCTTAAGTTCAATAGCCTGCATCCCTGAACACTGTAACAGTGTGAACTCTGAGAAGTACAGTCTTTGACACGGTCACAGTCTAACAGTAGAGGCCTTACAAAACCCCAGCTGCTGGTCAGAGATACTGGTAAGACAGCTTAGATGCCCAGACTGCCACATTAAGGACAAAACTCCTAAAAATTCATTTGTTTTGAGATCATATTTTACATACCCAGAAATATCCATATTCTGAGCCCAGGGCATTTATAACCCCAGATGTATTAGCATACACTAATGGCAGAGAGTTTACAACCCTAATGACATTGACACAGCACAGCTGAGAATGACTTTACGAACCCAAGGCCATCACTTTGTAAGGCCGGGCAGTTTACAATCTCAAGCAATATCCCACTCCGGGGTGGCAGACAGTTTACAACCCTGACCGACCAAACTCTGTGGGCAGAGTGCACAACTCCATGCATTGCCAGTGAGCTTAAAGTGATTACAGCCTCAGCCACTCTCATCGTCTGGTCATGAAGTGATTATGTGTCCAGACACTTCCACAAACTGATTCTGGAGACGTTACGATCCAAATACTGCTACATTTGGAGCTGAGATTGATTATAGCCCCAGACTTTGCCAAAGAAGGAAGACCGAATCTGCAGCCTCAGACACTGTCATAGTCTGAGTTCAGAGTGACTAGGCACTGCCATGTTCTGAGGTAAGAGAGTTTACAAACCCCAGATGTTGTCCTACTTTGAGCTCAAGGAGATTGTTGTCTAAGGGCCTGATCTAACACCCATTAAATTCAACGAAGAGGCTCCCATTGACTTCAGTGAGAGCTGGACTGGGCCTCAAAACAGTGCCACAAATGGTGGGCCAAGAGATTGAATCTCCTCCCAAAGAGACGACTATATTCTGACACAGGTAGTTCACAACTCCAAGACACTGCAACACTCTGAGCATAAAGAGCTTACACACCCAGGTTCTGCTATCGATGTACACACTATCCCAGACACTTCTGAGGGAAAAGAGGTCACAAAACCGGAGACTGTCAGAGGACAGAGAGCACATCCAATTGTCAATTAATTGTACATGATGTACACATGATCAGAATTTAGCCATGACAGCCTACTACCGCTCCAGAAACTGACACACTTTGAGGATAAAAAATTATGAACCTCCTCCTCCCAAGACTGCCACCTTACAAGAGCCTCAAAGCCCAAGCAGACCTCTTGGAAGACTGAGTGCAAGGTAGTTGCTTTCCAGCTCAGGGGAGGACTTTGCTAAACTTCTGGAGCAAAATGGTAACTTAAGTGTAATCATCCTAATGGTAATCAAAACCGAAGAAAAAGTGTTCAAGGAAAGTCTCCCTTACATTGTGTTCTTATCTGAAATGCACACACTGTTTTGCCAAATTTTTTGAAATAGAAAAATGTCCTTTGAGGTGTAGGGAGATATCAGCAAATACAGCAGAACCTCGCTAACTGGCACCTTGCTAATCAGCACATGTGACAATTCTCACCAAAAGCCTGGTAGTCAGACCCCAAAGATTTCATCTCTTGAGTACAGTAGTGAAATCACGTATTACTCAGATTGCATCACTAATTTTACAGAATACACTCCAGTACATTTACTAATATAGTGTGAAGTATCATAAATAGTTATAACTAAATAATACATCAGAATAAATGAAAAAGTAGATTTGGTGATGTCACATCCTTGTTTGTTTGAATATTGTGGGTTTTTTCTCTTCCTCGTTGATTTTAAAAAAGCTCCAATCCCTGCATCTTTACTCAGGCAAGACAGCCACTGAAATCTGCTGGCCAGATTCTTCTTTCAGCTACAGCAGTGTGAATCCAGAGTAACTCATTGAAGTCGGTGTGGTTGCACCAGATTTACATCAGTTGAGAACCCCATTTCTGCAAACTAATAGAAGTCACTGGGGCTCTTCTTGGGCACCATGGTTCACTTGCAGATTAGCTTGCTTTAATGATCCAATGTACTCCTCTGAGAAGTCAATGGAAAGATTCCCATTGCCTTCAGTGGTCTTTGGATGAGTTCTTAAGTGAACACAGAATCTGGAACAGTGGAGCTTTGCCTGAGAAAGGGTGGCAAGACTTGGTCCAGACTGCAGTAATCCAAAATGTGTCTGCTAGTCATTAGTGCGAATAAGTGAGGTTCTACTGTTAGTACAACAAATCTGAGGTTTCCCAAGAGCTGATGTGATGTATTTGGTTACTTCCTTAAGTTTAGCAGAATTCAAAGTATAAGCAATACATCTAAAGAAAACAATGGGCATTTCTTTAGGTATCACGTTTCCTAAACCAATAAGCAAAAAGAAAAAAAATGGGATGCACCAGGAACTCTTAGTTATTATATACTAACCAGACTGTGCATGGCACATTTTTATTTCTATAAAACTATTAAAACTATTACAAAATATTCAAAAATACATTTTAGTAAATTTACAGCAGTTATTTCTCAATTTATTAATGCAAAACATCCTTTTTTCCCTTCTGTACAAACTACCCTCTCCTTCGTCACAGAATCACCGCCATGTGCGCTTTTTTAAAAAATATTATTTTCTAATACATTTCTTCTTTTTTTTTACGTTAAAAATAACAAAGTTTCTTACGGTTTTGTAAATAAAAAGTTTGTGTAACAGTCTTGACTTCCAAGAACGTGGCCAAATGGTGTTTTTACAAAGCAAAATATTTAAGAAACATGAAAAACAATACAGGAAATGATGTTACAGTTGAAACTATTTAAATTAAAATAATATATTCTCATATTTTACACTATTTCAAAAACGAAATGTGATTCAAGTTAAGTATTGATCTCTCAAAAAAATCTAATTTACAATTCTGTGTACAAAAATATAATTTATGGACCCCATGAAGTTTGTCTTTTGTTTGTGTTTAGACTTGCTGAAAAGAAGGAGCATTGCAATGGAGGGATGGGAAAAGTACAGAATTTTGCTTTCTGAAAGTCAGGACACATGTGACATGTAGAAAAATAGACTCTGCGCCGTTTTGCTTGGCCTCACAAAATAATGTTTTCCCCTGTGAGTGCAGTTCAGGTGATAATAAATTATCAAAGAAACTTCTTAAGGCTCTTGAAGGTCCGGTTCATATCCATTTTAAAACATCTATTCAAAATACCAAACCAATAAATATCCAGGAGAGGAGGAAAAACAAAACAACAACCAAGAGAACAGAACAAAATAACCAACCAAATAAAAATATATATATAATATATTTATAAACTAAACAGAACAAAACTTCCCGGGGTCTTTATTTTCCTTAAAGTCTACTTTGGACTGTCCTACTTTATTATTATTTTTATTATTATTATTATGTCTTAAGCCGTGCTCGCCTTTAAAAATATGTTTTTCCTTTTCTTTTTCCTGTGAGTTTGTTTTTTTCCCCCCTCTCTTTCTCTCTCGGCTGCCTGGGCCTGGCGGCGGTGGCGGGGCGGAGCTGCTCTGCTCTCAGCTGGACTGCACGGCCATGCCCAGCGGGTGCAGGGAGTCACTGTCCAGCACCCAGCTGCCGATGCGGTAGAGGAGGCGCGAGTACCAGTGGAGGCCCGGGGGGGCGGGCTCCGCCTCGGGCAGGCTGGCGCTGGGGGAGAGCACGGCCAGCAGGGCGTGGGCCAGGCGGAAGGGGGCGAAGGCCCAGTGCGCCCAGCTGTGCTCCTCGATGACG
The DNA here is from genome assembly GCF_013100865.1 of Trachemys scripta elegans. Lineage (NCBI taxonomy): Eukaryota > Metazoa > Chordata > Testudines > Emydidae > Trachemys > Trachemys scripta. The sequence goes on from NC_048299.1 coordinate 18,286,597, forward strand.
GCGTAGCAGGAGGCCAGCACCCGGTTGATGAGGATGGTGCCCTGGGCCGTGAGCGGGGCGTAGGCCCCCGAGGCCTCCTCCCGCAGGGAGACGCTGTGCACCGCGGCGGGCAGCAGCCGCCGGCCGCCCTCGCCCAGCACGTAGACCCGCTGGCCCGGCCGCACGCGGCTGGCGAAGAGGGCGCGGCTGCGGGCGGGCTCGGGCTCGGGCTGGGAGTGGTTGTGCGGGGGCGCCACGAAGAGCAGGTGGGCGGCGGTGAGCAGCAGGCGGGCGCGCGGCTGCCGCGTCTCGATCACGTAGAAGAGCTTGGGGGCGCCGTGCTCGCGGTCCAGGAAGGCCAGGAAGTCGCTGTAGAGCAGCCGGCCCTGCGCGTCCGCCGCCAGCACGCGGTCCCCGGGGCTCAGGTCCTGCACCCGCTTCGTGCCGCCCTGCTCCAGGTGCACCGTGGCCGAGCCCGGGAAGCAGCCGCCCGACTTGGCGGCCACCGAGTTCTCTGTGCGGGCGAGAGAGGCGCACGGGTTAGAGCCGGGGGCGGACGGAGGGGGCCCCGGGCCGGGCTCTCTGCGCCCCGCTCCCGTTCTTCTGCACCCTCCCCCCC